>NC_138771.1:381638070-381750570 GCF_965119305.1 Pelophylax lessonae
ATGCTCAGATCGCTTTTCAGAAGCATTTAACAGGTGGTAAAGGGGCAATATGTTGCCTCCTCACCACCTGTTATAAGCCTGTAAATGCAGCATTACCACACCGCAACCATGCAATGCACACAGTTGCGGGGTGGTTGCAATGCAGCCCCATTCACCCTGGGTATGCCTCCAGCTGCAGCCACAGCATGTGTACACCCCCAGCTGCTGCCTTTGCAGCTAAAGGGGGAGAAGTTGGGGGTGGTAAAAACAGCTCAATCATGTGGTTTTACCACCCCTCCAACTCGACATGTGAACAAGCCCTTGGTTCACATCTGTGTGGCTGCTTGCTGTGTGTAGGGCAGTCCATTCATTTCAATAGGCATCCCTACCCGCAGAAATGCAGGGAAAGAAGTCCCTGGCCCTTTTTTTAAAATTGCACTGCACCAAAAGCACCCCATGTTTTCCAATGTGTGGGGTACCATTAAGAATTAATTGCACCCCTAAAGAGCAGAGCATTTGTCTGTGTGTCAGGAATGAGCGCGATTGTGTGCGTGTTCCGTGACACACAGTAACGTGAACCAAGCCTTGGACAGGGGTGCCTAAAGACTGAAAATACTTTTTAAGGGCGCCCGACTAAAAAAAGGTTGAGAAACACTGAGATAGGCAGTCAGAAAGTAAAAGCTGCGTAAATTCCAGTATATACATCATAGTTTGTAGACGCTATAGCTTTTGAGCAAACCAATATATATACGCTTAGGGATTTTTTTTATCAAAGACATGTAGCTAAATACATTTTGGTCTAAATGTACAACTCAATTCCAAAAAAGTTGGGACACTGTACAAATTGTGAGTAAAAAAGGAATGGACTAATTTACAAATCTCATAAACTTTTATTTTATTCACAATATAATATAGATAACATATTAAATGTTGAAAGTGAGACATTTTGAAATGTCATGCCAAATATTGGCTCATTTTGGATTTCATGAGAGCTACACATTCCAAAAAAGTTGGGACAGGTAGCAATAAGAGGTCGGAAAAGTTAAATGTACATATAAGGAACAGCTGGAGGACCAATTTGCAACTTATTAGGTCAATTGGAAACATGATTGGGTATAAAAAGAGTCTCTCAAAAGTCGAGATGGGCAGAGGATCACCAATTCCCCCAATGCTGCGGCGAAAAATAGTGGAGCAATATCAGAAAGGAGTTTCTCAGAGAAAAATTGCAAAGCGTTTGAAGTTATCATCATCTACAGTACATAATATCATCCAAAGATGCAGAGAATCTGGAACAATCTCTGTGCGTAAGGGTCAAGGCCGGAAAACCATACTGGATGCCCGTGATCTTCGGGCCCTTAGACAGCACTGCATAACATACAGGAATGCTACTGTAATGGAAATCACAACATGGGCTCAGGAATTCTTCCAGAAAACATTGTCGGTTTTCGTAGCCGGCTAAAACTCTATAGACCAAAAAAGAAGCCATATCTAAACATGATCCAGAAGCGCAGGCGTTTTCTCTGGGCCAAGGCTCATTTAAAATGGACTGTGGCAATGTGGAAAACTGTTCTGTGGTCAGACAAATCAAAATTTGAAGTTATTTTTGGAAAACTGGGACACCATGTCATCTGGACTAAAGAGGACAAGGACAACCCAAGTTGTTATCAGCGCTCAGTTCAGAAGCCTGCATCCCTGATGGTATAGGATTGCATGAGTGCGTGTGGCATGGGCAGCTTACACATCTGGAAAGGCACCATCAATGCTGAATGGTATATCCAAGTTCTAGAACAACATATGCTCCCATCCAGATGTCATCGCTGCATTAATTACTATATCATGGCTGCGTAGAAGAAGGATCCAGGTACTGAAATGGCCAGCCTGCAGTCCAGATCTTTCACCCATAGAAAATATTTGGTGCATCATAAAGAGGAAGATGTGACAAAGAAGACCTAAGACAGTTGAGCAACTAGAAGCCTGTATTAGACAAGAATGGGACAACATTCCTATTCCTAAACTTGAGCAACTTATCTCCTCAGTCCCCAGACATTTGCAGACTGTTATAAAAAGAAGAGGGGATGCCACACAGTGGTAAACATGGCCTTTTCCCAACTTTTTTGAGATGTGTTGATGCCATGAAATTTAAAATCAACTTATTTTTCCCTTAAAATGATACATTTTCTCAGTTTAAACATTTGATGTCATCTATGTTGTATTCTAAATAAAATATTGAAATTTGAAACTTCCACATCATTGCATTCTGTTTTTATTTACAATTTGTACAGTGTCCCAACTTTTTTGGAATCCGGTTTGTATGACAAAAATTTAGTTTATTTGATATTTTTATAAGAAAAAGTCGAAACTTTTTTTTTTTTTCCAAAAAAGAAACTTTTTGGAGTTTTTTTGTTTATATCGCAAAAAATAAAAAATGCAAAGGTGATCAAATACCACCAAAAGAAAGCTCTATTTGTGGGAAAAAAGGGACATGAATTTTGTTTGGGTACAGCATTGTATGTCTGCGCAATTACCAGTTAAATTCACGCAGTGCCAAATTGCAAAAAATGGCCTGGTCATTAAGGGGTAAAACCTTCCGGTCCTTAAGTGGTTAATTTACAGTATTTATATAGGGCCTTTAGGAGGTGCAATTTTGAAATGAAAGTGACCTGCGCTATGGAGTGTGCAAAGCAAATAGATACGTGAGAAATACAGGTGTAAGCTGCCACCAACCACCCTCTGAATAACAGAGGTCAAAATAGAGATGGGGTAAAGAGAGTTGGAAACGGCGCTACCTGTTAAACCTATATTTCAAGTGTTTCAAGAATTGTATATTCATAAAAAATAGTAAATAATTAAATTAAAAAAACTCATTAAAAGGATATATTTTATACACTAAAGTGCAGGAGGAATGCGGTGTTAACAGAGTGTTCAGTGATCAGATAAATGTGATTGGAACAATAAATAAATAAAAGTGCACAAATAAATATGGATTTATTTATAAAGTGCTATTAGTGCTTAATTCTGTGCAAAAATGATTATTACAAACAACCCAAATTGGGTAATCACTATATATATATATATATATATTTTTTTTTTTTAAGTCTTTAAATTAAATAATTCTTCTTCATGGTGCTCAATAAGTGCTGGTGTAACAAATTATAGTGCAGGTAGTGAGGGTGTATGTACCTGTGGTGGCCACTAGGTACCGCACTCACCCTGTATAGCTTCTAAGCTAATTATGGTAGGCGGCTGTTATGTAGAGCGAATCCAGGGGTTTCCGTTCATACAATTGAGCAGATAGTTCGGGGGTGAATCGATCGTCCAACCTAAATGCTTATAGACTGAATAACAGAGATAAACAAAAGAAGAGGCGCCTCTAAGTGTAGACTTTCTATTACGTCCTCTGACAGTCGCCGCCCACTCATACAGTCTTCACCAAGGAGAGGTCAATACCCATTGGTGAAGACTGTATGAGTGGGCGGCGACTGTCAGAGGACATAAGAGAAAGTCTACACTTAGAGGCGCCTCTTCTTTTGTTTATCTCTGTTATTCAGTCTATAAGAATTTAGGTTAGACGATCGCTTCACCCCCAAACTATCTGCTGAGTTGTATGAAAGGGAACCCCTGGATTCGCTCTACATAACAGCCGCCTACCATAATTAACTTAGAAGCTATACGGGGTGAGTGCGGTACCTAGTGGTCACCACAGGTACATACACCCTCACTGCCTGCACTATAATTTGTTGCACCAGCACTTATTGAGCACCATGAAGAAGAATTATTTCATTTAAAGACTTTATATATATATATATATAGTGATTACCCAATTTGGGTTGTTTGCAATAATCATTTTTGCACAGAATTAAGCACTAATAGCACTTTATAAATAAATCCATATTTATTTGTGCACTTTTATTTATTTATTGTTCCAATCACATTTATCTGATCACTGAACACTCTTTTAACACCGCATTCCTCCTGCACTTTAGTGTATAAAATATATCCTTTTAATTCGTTTTTTTTTATTTAATTATTTACTATTTTTTATGAATATACAATTTTTGAAACACTTGAAATATAGGTTTAACAGGTAGCGCCGTTTCCAACTCTCTTTACCCCTATCTCCCTTTAGGAGGGGCAGTGCTTATCATATTGCATATATATTTGGAAACTATTTGCCTTTATTTACAAATTGGTGTTCCTGGGATTGCAAGTGGTGATTTAAAAAACAAAGGTCCAGGCTGACATGTTGGCTACGCTTACCTATCCACCAGTTGAATTCAATGGTCCAATAAATTTAGCCGGTTCACATTTGTGTGATCACAGAGATTGCATGTAATTCGGAGCGCACTGCTCCTAAAATTACATGTGATCTCTGTGCGGTGCAAATTCAGCCATACAAACTGTATTCACACCGCAATCGCACCTAACACGCACAGGACCCTTTTTTTGGTCCGCAGCAGAATCGGATCGCATGGTGGTTCACACTAGTGCGATGCGATTCTGTGCGAATTTTAAGATCGCACTGCGATATGCGATCTGATCTGGGGGTGTCGTTAACTTTTAATTGACACCCCCAGCGTATCGCATATGGCAGTGTGAACTGCCAGGGGTGCGGATGCGATGCAAGAACACGCTGTATATTTGCAGCGTTCCCGCATCGCACAAATGTGAATCGGCACTTTAGTGGCTGCATTTTAGGAGCAGTGCGCTCCGAATAACATGCGATCTCTGTGATCGCACAAATGTGAACCGGCACTAAAGGTTTATTTTTTTGGGGGGGGAAGATGTTTGTTTATTTTTTTATTTATTGCATTGCATGTATGTTTATTTTGTAGACTATTATAGCTTTATTTATTTGTATGGGTGTTAACAATATATTCCACTTGAGGGGAAAAAAAAAGTTTTGTTGATCGATCCAGCAAATACATAAATAGTTCAATATTATACATTTATTTAGACAGCATCAACACAATTCAGTACATTCATTTAATTGTGCAAAAAGAAACAGTATTTATGGTGCTACTTTACAATAGGCTTAGAAGGGCCCTACTCATAAGAGTTTACAATCTAAAAGGGATCAAAATTTAACTTTCATAGTAGACAGCAAGTAAAAAAAGGCTAATATTACCAGGCAACACATTTTAGGGTTCAACTCCTCTCACCACCCCACCCATCCCCATCAATTTGTTAGGTGCAAGATTCTCAAAAACAAAATGGGAGATCAAAAAAAAAAAAAGTACCAACAAACTGCAGCATGGCACCAACACCCTCATCCCCCCCCCCTCCCCCCCAGGTTCCATGTACATTTTTGATTATAGTAAGCAAGAAGCTGCATTTCGGTCTACATGATTAAGCAAAGTAAAGAGTTAGAAGAGTAGAACAATTGACATGATCAGACAGGAAAAATACACACAAATTCGAAGCCGTGCCCACAAAAACCCACTTTTGAGGAACAAATGCACAAAAATGACAGCAAACATATGTAGCACCCTACAGGTAGCGGGGCTGTGATTTATTTGGCTAGGGTGTCAGGGCTTCCAGGTGTGCCTGCTGAAGGGAGAAGTATCCCCACTGGCTCCTGTGAGAGGCTTCTCATAGGGCAGTCCCAATCAGGGGACACATCCCAGCTTGTAACTACCCCAGAAGGCAGATTAGGCTGCAAAGGATTCTGGGAGTGGGTATAAGTTTGGGGGGAAGTGCGTGGCACAGTGTCTTTGGCGGGAGCAGAGTCCCAGGAGGGAGAGTACGGCTTTCTCTCCTCCTGTCTGAGGAAGAGGATATCTCGGGGTGTCGTCTGAGTATCCAGAGAGTGCTGAGTTGAGCTGAGGGGATCCGGTGTGCCGAGAGCCTGTGGAGAGTGAGAGGGGTCCAGTCCCAGGAAAGCCTAAACAGGTCGTGAGTACTTGGGATTGCCCCTGGGGGTCTGCCTAGAGTCAGAGGGGACCACTCTGGAAGAGGTTCTGGGATCGAGTGTCAGCTAGCATAAAAGGGGGTACCTAGGTTGAGAACCCTGAAGTTACCAAGGGAGTACATAGTCAGTGGACCCTGAAGAGTTACAGTCAAGGGGGCACCTGCATCTGGGCCCTGAATTGTATAGAGTGTGTCAGTTGCAAGTACAGATTTGCAGAGTTCTACTTCATACTACCTCAAGCTGGCCTAAGCGGGGGACTTTATTCAGTGAATTGTACAGCCTAACAGTGTCAGGAGTTCTACAGTTTCACAGTCCTGGATCTTCTGGACTTTCAGTCGAGGATTCAGCACTTCTATCTAGTTGCAGTGTGCACTCAGTGTTAGTGAGCGTTGGCTGGCGCCGGCTGGCGTCAAGGAAGCCCCAACGGGCATTTTCAGGATCAAAGTCCCAATTGTAATTAGTTTGAGCCTAAAGGAGTATCCCACTCATTCCCTTCTCCCATCCCCTTTAACTTATAATAAAAACCACAAACAAAGATGCCAGAGTTGTCGCTGCTTCAGTTGTCACACCCAGGGACTCAGCTCAGATGGGCTGGAGAGGATTCCGATACTAAAGGTAGACCCACATCAGGCCACAGGCCTGCAAACCTTGCTACACATACAAAACAAACATTAAAACAGCTTTAGTGGGGTGTTGGTCATTATGCACAATATCATCCCCCTCTCCCCCCCAAGAAAGAAGTGAAAATATGCAAGGACAGACAGCAAATAATTTTGGCCTCTCCTCAGGCACAGCTAACCCCCTAGTGCAGCCCCCTAGTGGGTTGGATTGTGAGCACACCTACACACGCCTATCAGTGTCATTCCATCTGTCCATTCATTATGCCTAAAGTATCTGCACCTGATTGCAAGCACAAAATCTCTCCAACTGTGTTAGCCCTTGGCTATGTGCATCAATTCACACACTAGAGACCAAAGATCTTGTAGCATGCACAGAAAGAAAACAACAGGTATATAAGCATATGTGAGTAAAATGTTCAAGTCCCCGGGCACACTCCGTGCTAAAAAAAAAAAAAAAAAAAAAACAGTGACTCATCCCTGCTATCAGTAGTGATTCCCCAATGGCAGCATAATGGAAACATAGCCAACATGTCAGAGCATGGGCCCTTCATTCGGTTAAGGATTTGTGGGGGAGCCCAATGTCCAAAAAAAAAAAAAAAGTGTGGCCTCCCCCAAAACATACCCTTATCTGAGCATACAGTCCTGTGGGTCAGAAAAGAGGGGTGAAAGAGCAAGCCCAAACCCCCCCCCCCCCCCCTCTCCACACAAACACACTCTTTCATGTTTTTAAATATTACTTGAAAGGAAATCTCTTGTTTTTGGCATATCAAATCCTTTGAGGATTATATGGAGGAGGACCTTAATCCATTGGGACTCCGAATACAATTTTTTTCCTCCTTTGCGGACATAGACCCGGGATTCAAGGGAGCGTGGGAAAATAATCTAAAACAGTGTTCTAACAAAATGATGTCTCTTCTTATTGAGAAATATCATAAACGTATGGTTGAAGTTGACACAAATATTGACAAAATGTACCAGCAACTAAGACCACCTAAATTCCATTCTCCCTTTGAAGAATTGAATGATGAACTTAAATTACATTTGGAACACTATAAGGCCCCTTTCACACGGGCGGTTGTTGTGCCATTGGTAAAAGCATATTTTGTTACTTTGAAATTCCAACACTCCTGGCACAAAGATTATTCACATTGTGTATTGGGATTATGCGGCTGCGTTTAGTTGCTGTAGTAAATTCTTGTCTTTTGTATAGCAACTGTTTACTTATTTTTTTCTTTGTACTGCGATTACCTACGTTTATATACAGATAGCTGCGGTACATCGCTCCTGGACGCTGTCATCTGTATTTTCTCTAAAGGCACAAAACCGCATGTTATGAAAACGTTGCTAAACGCAGTGTGTGAATGGGGCCATAGGAATGCATTGTCTGCATTTAGCTGCAGTAAATAAGTTCCTCTTTCCGCAGCTAAAAGCTGAAATCTAACCGTTCGTGTGAAAGGGGCCTTACAAAGATACTTTCAAAAAAAGAAAGAAATCTTACGGGACAAACAGGCATTTCTGGAAGAACAGGCCTACAGATGGCACGATTCGCTTTTCTCACATGTACAGTCATATGTTTCTGATAATTCATATATGTCCTCTGTCTCCAAACAATCTAAACACACGAGACGACCAAAACGACACCACCATTGCGAAAGCTCCTCGACTGAGGTGATGTATCAAGTCCACATTCTGTGGCCTCTATGGATGTTGGGTCTGTTGGTTCACTATCAATCTCTACACAGAAAATTCCCCCCATTTTTTTAGTTAGGAACCAGGGGAACACAGCCCTTCACAAAACTCAGACACAACCACACAACAAGAAAATCAACATTTAACACAATTAATGTAACTAGCGTACTGTCCAAGAGACTTACCTTCTGTCCTGACCAAAAATTAGACAGATTTGAGATCATTAAGGATCATTAAAATTCACGCAATTACCATTAAACCCTCAGACAAGGGACACAACATTGTCCTTGTGAACAATGAACAATATGTACACATGTGTACCCAGATTTTGAACAATGCTGAATGGTATTGCCCAATACATAGATCGGTGGTTAATAAATTCAACCAGGAGTTCTATGTATGGGTCGATCATGCCTGCTGCGAAAAGGTAATATCCAAACAAATGTGGGAATTTGTTAGTACTTGCTTTCTTACAGTAGCTACCTTTTACTCCCTACCCAAAATACACAAAAGTACAAAAAAAAAACTTCGGGAGACCCATCATCTCAGGAAGGGGAGCAATTATGGAAAATCTTAGTCGGGTAGTGGACCTTTTGTCATCAGCATGCCCTCCTATATTCGGGACAAGATTCATTTTTTAGAGGTATTAGATGGGATCCACGTCTCTGGTGGCACTATTCTTGCCACCTTAGACGTGAAGGCCCTATATAGTTTAAAACCACATGAGAGGGGACTATCCAGTATCCGACGGACCTTGCCCAGACTTGTCATCTTGAGCGACCATTCAGTGAGTTTATATTGACGTCACTCGAATTCATACTCAAGCACAACGCATTTATCTTGGTGGCTCCCTATTCCTCCAAGTGCAGGGGTGGCTATGGGGACTTGCTGTACCCCAGCATATACCAACCTGTACCTGGGGGAGTGGGAGCGATCACTGTTTGAAGATGACAATTTCTCTATGCATGCAGACCACATACTCACGTGGTACCGCTACATAGATGGTATTCTGGTCTTATGGGATGGTCCAGAGGATTTGCTCCAGTCCTGCCTCACTACCTTTAACTGCAATATGTTCAACCTGAAATGTACAATGTTGTAAAGTGCCTTTGACATCACCTTTTAGATGTCAATATTTGGAAAAACAAGGACAATATGTTGTCCAGTGAACTGTTCTGTAAACTGACTGCGGGTAACAATATCCTACACGCTACAAGTTTCCATCCTCAGCCCTTGATAGCATCAATTCCTTATAGTCAGTACCTTCGAGCAAAACAGAACTGCTCGAGTGAGGTAACCTACATCAAGGAGGCAAACTTTAGACAACGATTATTGACAGGAGGCTACAGCCATAAATGTTTAAAAAAACATATAGGCATGCAGCCCAAACAACTAGACACGATCTCTTTTCCAAAAGAAAGAAACCCAGTATTGACATCACCAGGATCATTACCAAATATTCAACTGAACATAAAAAGGTAAAAAAGGTCTTAAGCGAATACTGACACCTGCTCACTTCAGCCATGTATTCAGCTTTCTAATCTCCCCCTGTATTTCATGTGTTGCGCATGGCACAGGCAATATTTAAGAGAACATCACCTTGGAGGTCCTTCCCTTCAACTTGAAGTCTAGTTCATTAAATTGGTTCTTAAAGAGCCCCCACCTTCCATATATTATGTCATGGGTTCCAACATGGACCAAGACAACTGGGTCATGCCCAGCCCCTCCCGGTAATTTATCAAACCGGTCCACCCCATGCCGAACCCTGGCACCATGGAGACAGCAAACCATTCGGTTGAGGCGATCCTGGTAACAAATTATGCTATTAGTCATTATGATTATAGAATCCCCTATTACACCAAGTATCTAGGCCTACCTGCACTACCCTTACTACCCCTACTAGATGGGTTGCTCTGCTAGGGATAGCAGTGACATCTAGGGTTACCACCTCTGAGCTTGCTACCCCCACATCTTCAACCAACTTGGAAAATCTGTTAGGGTGCTCAAACTCAGGGCTGACCTTCCTTTTCTGTGAGCCCCCACCACTGCCTCTGACTGCATTACCCATATTCCTACCTGTTAACCCTGACTTACCCCTTCACCATCCCCATTAATCCCACTAGCCACCTGCTCAGCGAGCAGAGGACCCCTTTTAAGGTTTTCATTTCTGCCCAGTGTTGCAACTTGCTCCTCCCGATCTCTAATGTGAGCTTCCAGAAGGGTAACCAGCTTACATCTGTCACAGCAGTATCCATCCTGGAGCTGTTGCTCCTTTGTTGTATACATGCAGCACACTGCACTGCACAAAACCTTCAATCTTGCTAGCACACATTTTCCCAGTTACAGGAATAATACTACTAACAGAAAATGTCACCCCTGTTATAATCTCCTGTTTTAAACTCTGTTTCTTAACTCACCACTTAGTTAAGCTCCAGATTAGCTAAAAAGTTGCAAGACCCCCCCCCCCCCCCAAGAAAAAAAAAAAAGTGAAAATAAACCTAAAAATGCAAACACAGCAATTACTAGCAGTCAAAATCAAAAACGTTTTTTCACTCTCCACTCAAACTTCCCACTCTTCAGCTTCCAACCAGCAAATCTGGTTACACAAAATCTCCAGGTTGCACTATGGAATGTATGGAATGCTTGCTTATCCCTTACATGGCTTATTGTATATGGGGGGGGGGGGGTGGAGATGCAAATAGTGAATCCCTGCTAATGTGCCCTGAAATTCCTGAATGCCATTCAACAATCTGCTGCTCTGATATGCCATATGGATAGATGATTGCTGACAACATAGAAGACCACCTATATTTTGGGTATTATCACTTGGTAAGAGGCTGCAATTGGTGTTGGTGTGGAATTCACAAGGCTGCCTATTGTCATTAGTGAGTGAAAGCATGTAGCATATGTCACATGTCATATGACGTATGCCATATGTTTTCACTCAATGATGACAATAGGCAGCCATTACATCTACCCCAATGCAGGTGGTCAGACACTATAACTAGCTACTTTCTTCACCTATAGCAGCCCCGTCTCCCATAAGGCAAGCAGGCCTACCGATACTCAGTTGCCCCCAGGTCTTATACACAATGCTATAGTGCCTGGCCACCACGCCAGGGCAGGTGCGAACTAAGCAAAGCAAACAGGTACTTGCAGCTAGCAGACAGGCAGAGAGGTTCTATGAGCTCAGGGAATAGTCCAATATTGAGTATATAAGATCATACACAGGGGAATCCAAACTAGCAGAGCAAGGTAGGCAGACAGGGGAGCTTGATCAGGAATTACACATGTATCACTCTCTATCACAAGCATGCGAGTGATTGTTTGGCTGGCTTATAACAGGTTTGGTTTCCACCCAGAGACTAGCCACATTAATCACCTTGCAGGTGAACAGACAGTCAAGGAGAGTGCCATAGCCAAAACCCAGATGCTAAAATGAGGAGCAGGAGCACTAGATGTTCCTGACATTACCCCCACCCCCCTCTGAGGAGGGGCCCCTGGACCCTAAAGACAAGCTGGACATCCAACACATGACCATCAGACTGGGCAGAGGTCAGGGGATGTGCAAGGTCCGGTTGGTTAGTAGGTGACATGTCACAGGAGTCAAGGCAGATGGCTGTTACACAAGCAGGATGCAAAGAGGCTTGAAAAAAGGTTGAAAGCCCCACCTGGCCGAATGAGGCAGTCTATCCAAAGGATGGATTGAACCTCATAGACAGGTTTGAGTGGATGTAGTAGCAGTAGGGTGAGACCAGGTTACAGAAAGTTCCAAATAAGAAAAAGAGGTAGGCTCGATTGGAATGGGCTGGACTGGAATAACAGGTGAAGCGGCAGACTGGACCGCATCTGCAGGTAAAGAGACTGACTGGACCGCATCAGCAAGTTAGCCTGGATGTGCGTCCAAAGGAGTTTAGGGACAGACAAATGTAAGGGTAATCCAACTTCTGAGGGCTTAGAGTGAGCATAGGTTTTGCAAGCTTTTACGTAGGAACAGGAGTCCTTATGGAGGGAGGGCCACCAAAGCCCATGAGAAACCAAAGGAAAAGTTTTAGTAATCTCTAGGTGCCTGGTCATCTTAGCGTCATGTGCTTCTGAAAGCACGTTAAGGCTAAGGTGGAGGGGAACAGACAGCTTTCCAGGGGGTAGATTAGGCGGAACACAAGACTGAGCCTTTAAAACAGAGTTCAAAAGATCAGGGGAAAATGCCCCTATTACTTGTGCTGGAAGTAAGATGTTGTGAAACTTAGAAGAAGTTTGAAAACAGGGATCAAGGCTGCGAGACAGTGGGTAAGTTTGGCTTCTAGAAGGAAAAGATTCGGGCTGTAGCAACTGGCTGGAGAGGTGGCCTGGAGAGAATTCAATTTCAAAACTTGTCAGCGTTGCTTTAACAGTCATATAAAGGCAAAAGGTTATGCAAACTGGAGTCACCCTTGGAAAAATTGTCATAAACCAAAAAGGACTATAATAAAGGCAAATGACTGGTACTGGCCACACAAGAGCTAAAAATGGGCAACTGGTCAGCAGTTTCAATGTAGTTCAGGATGCAGGTCTGGAACCAGGACCTAATCTTTCCTGTAGCCTAATCTATGTGCGGGTTATGAAGTTTAAGCCAGGGATACCATAATATAACTGGATAAGCAGGAGATGTTATCAAGTAAAGCTGATTGCCCCCCCCCCCCCATCAAATTACCCAATGGTCAGAGTATAGGTATAGTGCACAAGGTGAGTTATCAACAGCTAAGACTGAAAAGGGTCTGTGCATCTTAGTCACAGGAATCTGTATATAATTGCTAGGTCCCTATCAATGAAATTGCTAGCAGCACCAAAATCTATCAAAGCTGAGAGGTGATGAGAAAACTTGGCAGAACTAAGTTGTGCAGGAACAAATAGTTTATCTCTGAGGGAAACTGACACAGTATAGTCTATAGAAGCAGACCCCACCTGCTCTAGACTCTTGGCGTTTCTTGGCTTATTAGGACAGCTGGCGACAAAGTGGCCGTGGTTGCCACAGTATAAGCAGAGTCCCTGGGATCTTCTTCTAGTCTTTTCCCCAGAAGATAAATGGGTAGTGTGACGGACGCGGGTATCAGATACCTGTCCTCCTCACTAACTCGTGACAAAGGACCAGCCAATCTCACACCATGCTGTCACTTATGTAACAAAGCTACTCTCAGTTGCACCCTACGCAAAGATTTTCCAGCTCGCGGTACCACAATCTATGTGCAAGCAGGCTCAGAGCGATTGTCACTGGGCTAATTAAGCAATTAACTCTTTAAATGCCACCACCTCCATTTAGTCCCAGCAGGAGGAAGCTCATAATTCTAACAAATACCAATTATGATTTTAGAATAATTGTCTGTAAAACACACTGTCACCACAGACAGGTATGTTCATAGGATTTATTCTATACAGTAGCACTCTTCAAGAGACAGGTTCTTTTTTAGCTTGCATTAAGAGCTCAGGAACAAGGTTAACACTTTCAAAATATGGTTTTAATGATGAAAAGGTCAAGGTTGGTGCAAATAAAATATTTACAGAAAAATGGTGGTTCAAAGAAACAGAGACATCATTTCAGCAATAGAAAAATAAGGTAAAATTGTGGAGGAAGAATACTTGCAGTCAATGTCCTGGGTGTTATCAGAGTTTATTCAATGAGCCAGGTGTTATTGGTTCTCAAGCTTGACAGATGTTCCTGATTTGATGGTAAAGGAGAACTGTCTTGACTGGTTAAGTCTCCCTTTTTCTCAAAGGGGTGTTGACAAATGCCCCTGACCAATAAAACGGAGTGTCCATGGACTGTCCTGGGTTTTATGACAATATCAGGTCCCTCCTCTATGGACAGTTTTTTACCACTATTCAAATCTTCCAATATGTATCGGTTGCATTCTTGAAACTGATAGATAATTGTTCAGCATTGAATTTCACATCCAGGGATACTAAACACATGGTAGCTCAGATAAACTTGTCACCGGGGGAATATCTGACATCTATCTTCCCTTCTATATGTGCTAGTGTGGTCATGTATAATTTGTTCAGTAGGACATTTCTCATCCAAATCTATACTAATTATTCATGTGTCATGTTCCTGTCTGAGTTTATGAATCGTGTGTAGATTTGTTATGTTTTGAATTGGGCAGAGCTTTCTGATTGCCTTTTACGATCCCCATTAGTTCTGGGTATCCCTAATGGATTTGTTCATAGTTTTACGATAGGCCTGGACAGAAGAAGCAGACATCCTGCCAGGACTCTGCACAGGTCTAAGCGCTGGTTTCTGATGTCTTTGAGTTGAGATAATGGCTCTTTTGAATTCTAAAACCTATGGATTCCATGAATCAGAGGAGGAGGGAGGGGGTAATCACTGCGACAATGTGTAACTGTTCTTTAAGAAGCTGACCTATAATGACTGAACAACAAGGCCGCTTGCTACAGCTTTTCCTGTGTCCAGTACGGGATATAATTTCAGGTATTACCAATTTGCATGGGCTTATCCTCCAGGAGAGGTTGAGAGGGCTCAGGAAGGGTTGATGAAGAAGAAGAAGAAGTAGGCGGTGTACTAGAGGGCAAAGAAACAAACCTCTCATTACGCTTTTCTTGTAAACGCCTGTCTATACGGATGGCTACTTGCATGGCTTCATTCAATTACTTTGTGTCGGGGTAGTGTACTAAGGAGTCTTTGATGGAGTCTGATAAGCCTAACCTAAATTGGCTTCTTAGAGCAGGGTCATTCCACCTTGAGTCAGAAGCCCAGTGGCAGAATTTAGAACCGTATTGTTTAGCAGTTAGTTTACCCTGACGTAATGACCTATGGTTAGTTTCAGCTGAGTGGGTATAGTCCGAATCATAATAGAGTAAACTTAAGGCCTTGAAAAAGGTTTCAACTGACCCTCTGGCTGGGTCATCTGCAAAGAGACTAAAAGCCCAAGACTGGGGATCCCCCTGCAATCATGTAATAGTCAGATTAATCTGCAGTTCTTCAGAACCAGAAGAGTGTTGCTTAAGCTTAAAGCATAGCATACAACTATTTTTAAAGTTGGAAAACATATGGAGGTCACGAGAAAAACAGTCAGGTAGGTTAACCTTGGGCTCTGGCTGATGCGTTACTGCTGAAGGTGCGTTTACACGCACAGATAGTTCCTGGACTTGGTGTGTCAGTTTGCAAATTTCCTCAGCAAATAAACAAGCCAGTGAAGAGCCCATCCTCGCAGAAAAAGTTTTTTTCTTTTCTTTTGTTAATAGCTTGTGATAATGTCACATCTACCCCAACGCAGATAGTCAGACAATATAGCTAGCTACTGTGTTCTTCACCTAGAGCTGCCCCCTTTCCCATAAGGCAAGCAGGCCTACCGGTACTCGGTTGCCCCCAGGTCTTTTACACAATGCTATAATGCCTGGCTACCACGCCAATGCAGGCACGAACTAAGCAAAGCAAACAGGTTAGCAGACAGGCAGTGTGATTCTATGACAGTCCAGGTAAAAAGCAGGCTGAGTTCAGGGAATAGTTCAATATCCGGTCCAAGGTCATACACAGGGGAATCCAAACTAGCAGAGCAAGGCCAGACAGGGGAGCTCTATCATGAATTACACATGTATCACTCTCTATCAAAAGCATGCGAGTGAGTGTTTGGTTGGCTTATAACAGGTTTGGTTTCCACCCAGAGACTGGCCACATTAATCTCCTTGCAGGTGGACAGACAGACAAGGAGAGTGCCATAGCCAAAACCCGAATGCTGGAATGAGGATCAGATGCACTAGACAGCAGATTTGTGAATTGCACACCAACACCAATATCAATTCATAAATCAATAAACATAAATCCTGGTGGACTTACACCAGGATTTATGTTTATTGATTTATGAATTGTTATTTTTTCTTTATTGGTGCGTCACTGTGGATTAGTGTTGTCACCCTCTGATTTTATTTTATTTTATTTTTTTTTTCATTTTAATGTGTATTTATAATGTTGGGACACATTACATTTTTTGGATTAATATTATGATCCTTTTTAATGGAATACATATACCCACAGACATCGAATTTAGTAACACAGCGGAACATTTGTATTCCTTTTAATTTTGCTTCAGCACTGGTATTATGTGCAGTTCGTGAAGACAGCTATGGGAGTTTTGATTTAGATTTTTGTTAGATGGTGAGTAGAGTTGAGCGGACAACTGGATGTCCGTGTTCGGCGGGTTTGGCCGAACTTGAAAAAAAAGTCCGGGTCCGTGTCCCGGACTTTTTCCGAACTTTACCCGGACACCGAACCCCATTGAAGTCAATGGGGACCCGAACTTTCAGGCACTAAAATGGCTCTAAAAAACCAATGGAAAGGGCTAGAGTGCTGCAAATGGCAGCAAAATGTAGTTAAGGGCATGGCAAGTGCTCTGCAAACAAATGTGGATAGGGAAATAACTTAAAACAACAAAAAAAAAAAACAGAAAAATAAAACAATTTTCTTCATCTGTGAAGGACGAGGCCCATATGGAGTAGGAGGGAGGTTGAGGTGGCGGTGGATGTGGCGGTGTAGGTGGAAGCGGCGGTGGAGGGGGATGAGGTAGCCAACACTGCTTTTTTTTAGTCATTTTAAATTAGGGTACACCCCAAAAGAGTGAGAAAGATCAAAAATATAACAATGGCTGGGTAAGGTCGGTATCCATCTCTATTCTGCACAAGGTACGGAAAAGTCCTGTGGGATCCATGCCTGGTTCATTTTAATGAACGTGAGCTTGTCCACATTGTCTCTGGACAGGCGGCTGCGCTTGTCTGTGATAACGCCCCCAGCCGTGCTAAATACAGGTTCAGATAATACACTGGCTGCAGGGCACGCCAGCACCTCCAAGGCGTAAAGGGCAAGCTCAGGCCATGTGCCAAATTTGGAGACCCAGAAGTTGAAGGGGGCAGACCCATCATTCACTACATGTAGGCGTGTGCACACATACTGCTCCACCATGTTGGTGAAATGCTGCCTCCTGCTAAGACGTTCCATATGAGCTGCTGGTGCTGCTGTTTGTTGTGGCGTGCTGACAAAGCTTTTCCACATTTCGGCCATGCTAACCCTGCCTTCTGAGGTGCTGGCGGTGCCCTGGTTGCGTTGGCGACCTCTTACTCCTCCTCTGCCTTGGCCTTGTGCTTCCACTGTGGCCCCGCTGTCAGGTGGGAATGCCAGCAGCATCGCGTCTACCAGCGTGCGCTTGTACTCGCGCATCTTGCGATCACGCTCCAGTGAGTGAATTAAGGACGGTACGTTGTCCTTGTAACGGGGATCCAGCAGCGTGGCCACCCAGTAATCAGCACAAGTTAGAATGTGGGCAACTCGGCGGTCGTTGTGGAGACACTGCAGCATGTAATCGCTCATGTGTGCCAGGCTGCCCAGAGGCAACGAAAGGCTGTCCTCTGTGGGAGGTGTATCGTCTGTGTCCTCTGTATCCCCCCAGCCACGCACCAGTGATGGCCATGAGCTGGCCTGGGTGCCACCCTGCTGTGAACATGGTTCCATCTCCTCCTCCATCTCCTCCTCCTCATCCTCCAGAACTGTGCCCCTGCTGGACAATTGTGTACCTGGCGTTTGTGGGTGCAGGAACCCACCCTCGGAGCCACTTGTGAATGACTGCCCTGAAAGCCTTGGAAATGATCCCTCTTCCTCCTCCTCCTCCTCCTCCTGTGTCACATCCTCTTCCATCATCGCCCGAATCGTTTTTTCAAGGAGGCATAGAAGTGGGATAGTTAAGCAGACAATGGCGTCATCGGCACTGGCCATGTTGGTGGAGTACTCAAAACAGTGCAACAAGGCACACAGGTCTCGCATGGAGGCCCAGTTATTGGTGGTGAAGTGGTGCTGTTCCGCAGAGCGACTCACGCGTGCGTGCTGCAGCTGAAACTCCACTATGGCCTGCTGCTGCCTTTCCAGCATGTGCAAGGTGGAGTTCCACCTTGTGGGCACGTCACATATGAGGCGGTCAGCGGGAAGGCCGAAGTTACGCTGCAGCGCTGACAAGCGAGTAGCAGCAGGGTGAGAACGCCGAAAGTGCGCACATACGGCCCGCACTTTCTGCAGCAGCTCTGACATATCGGAGTAATTTTTAAGGAACCTCTGCACCACCAAATTCAGCACATGCGCCAGGCAAGGGATGTGCGTCAAACCAGCTAGGCCCAGAGCTGCTATGAGATTTTGCCCGTTATCGCACACCACCAGGCCGGGCTTGAGGCTCGCTGGCAGCAACCACTCATCGGTCTGCTGTTCCATGCTCCTCCACAACTCCTGCGCGGTGTGTGGTTTTTCCCCCAAACAGGCAAGTTTACCCCTGGCTGTGCTGAAGTTGATGGTGAAGGTGTTACGCTGACCGGATGAGGAGGTGGTAGAGGATGAGGAAGCGGAGTAGGAGGAGTTAGGAACAGGAGGCAAACTGAAGCGCCCTGCAATCCTCGGTGGTGGAAGGACATGCGCCAAATTGCTATCCGCCTCAGGCCCATCCGCCACTGCATTTACCCAGTGTGCCGTTAGGGAGATATAACGCCCCTGACCGTGCTTACTGGTCCACGTATTGGTAGTTAGGTGGACCTTGCCACAGATGGCGTTGCGCAGTGCACACCTGATTTTTTCCCCCACTTGGTTGTGCAGGGAAGGGATGGCTTGCCTGGAAAAGTAGTGGCAGCTGGGCACAACGTACTGTGGGACAGCCACCGACATAAGGCTGTTAAAACTGTGCGTCTCCACCAGACGGAATGACAGCATTTCAAAGGCCAAGAATTTTGAAATGCTGGCATTCAGGGCCAGGGATCGCGGGTGGGTAGGGGGGTACTTCCTCTTCCTCTGAAGTGTTTGGGAGATAGAAAGCTGAACGCTTCCACGGGACATTGTGGAGATGGTTGGTGACCCAGGTGGTGGTGTTGCTGACAGATCGTCTGTTTGCGGGGCGGCAGGTGCCGGTATCACTACAGAGGTGGATGAAGAGGCTGAGACTGCAGCAGAAGAGGAAGCAGGATGAGCCAGAGACCTTTCTTGGTTTTGAAGGTGTCTACTCCACTGCAGCTCGTGCTTTGCACTTAGATGCCTGATCATGCAGGTTGTGCTCAGGTTGAGAAGGTTTATGCCTCGCTTCAGGCTCTGATTGCACAGGGTGCAAACCACTCGTGTCCTGTCATCAGCACATTGTCTGAAGAACTTCCACGCTAGAGAACTCCTTTAAAGTGGCTTTGGTGCGCTCGGTCCCTTGCTGCGTTGGGCAGTAGCAGGCGTAGTGTCTAGGGCACGGCCGCTTCGCTTCTGCACCCTGCTCCCTCTTCTGCTGTGCTGGTGGCTCTGTGCGACCACCGCCTCTTCCTCCAAACTACTCAGGTCACCTGCATGACCTTCATTCCATGTGGGGTCGAGGACCTCATCGTCCTCCAAATCATCTTCCACCCAGTCTTCACCCCTGCCCTCCTTGTCGGTCTCCACAATTCTGAGTGCCGCAGCAATTGGCACCTGCGTTTCGTCATCATCAGAGACGTGCTGCGATGGTCCTTCCATGTACTCATCTTGAGAAATAAGTGGTTGGGCATCGCTACACTCAATCTCTTCCACTTCTGGGGCAGGGCTAGGTGGATGGCCCTGGGAAACCCTGCTGACAGAGTCATCAAAAAGAAGAAGAGACTGCTGCATGACTTGGGGCTCAGACTGCTTGCCTGATTTGTAAGGGGGTGAGGTGAAAGACAGTTGGACTTCGGCTGCAGGTGCCAACTCTGACCTTTCTGCAGTAGACTGGGTGGGAGACAATGTGAAGGAACTGGAGGCACTGTCAGCAGCAAACCAATCTACTATTGCCTCTACTTGTTCTTGCCTCAACACTTGTAGAGGCGCATGATGCCCTACCAAATACTGCTGCAGGTTCTGTTGCCTACTCACTTGTGCGTGTAGCTGGCACAGATCGACCACGTCCTCTCCTTGCAACAGGAGCTCTACCAGCAGCACCATGACCCAGGCCACGGCCCCTATTTGACGGTCTCCTCATATTTCTGTAATTTATGATCTTGCCCTAGAAAGGTGTTTATTGAATAGCGGAACAAAACAACAACAGCATCGCACGGGTGTATCTCACAGTCAAATATGCAAACTATGCCGCAATTTATTTTTTTTACCCCAAAAGAGTGTTTATTAAATAGCGGAATAGAAAAACAGTATACAAATACTACGGGTGTATCTCACAGTCAAGTATGCAAAGTATGCCGCAATTTAATTTTTTTTTTACCCCAAAAGGGTGTTTATTAAATAGCGGAATATAAAAACAGTATACAAATACAACGGGTGTATCTCACAGTCAAATATGCAAAGTATGCCGCAATTTAATTTTTTTCACCCCAAAAGGGTGTATATTGAATAGCGGAATAAAAAAAAGGATATAAAATGGTGAATCTCACACGTACAAACACAGACTAGGCCCCAAATACAATTTTTTGTACCCTAAAGGCAGGATGAGGATGAGGAAGAGGAGTAGGAGGAGTTCGGAACAGGAGGCAAACTGAAGCGCCCTGCAATCCTCGGCGGTGGAAGGAGATGCGCCAAACAAATTTAAAAGGTGTATCTCACACGTATCGATACAAACTATGCCGCAATTAAATTTTTTTCACCCCAAAAGGGTGTATATTGAATAGCGGAATAGAAAAAAGTATATAAAACGGTGTGTCTCACACGTACAAACACAGACTAGGCCCCGATTACAATTTTTTGTACCCTAAAGGCAGGATGAGGATGAGGAGTAGGAGGAGTTCTGAACAGGAGGCAAACTGAAGCGCCCTGCAATCCTCAGCGGTGGAAGGAGATGCGCCAAACAAATTTAAAACGTGTATCTCACACGTACCGATACAGACTATGCTGTAATTTAATTTTTTTCACCCCAAAAGGGTGTATATTGAATAGCGGAATAGAAAAAAAAATTATAAAACGGTGTATCTCACACGTACAAACACAGAATAGGCCCCGATTACAATTTTTTGTACCCTAAAGGGAGGGTGAGGATGAGGAAGAAGAGTAGGAGGAGTTCGGAACAGGAGGTAAACTGAAGCGCCCTGCAATCCTCGGCGGTGGAAGGAGATGCGCCAAACAAATTTAAAAGGTGTATCTCACACGTACCGATACAGACTATGCCGTAATTTAATTTTTTTCACTCCAAAAGGGTGTATATTGAATAGCGGAATAGAAAAATTTCTATAAAACGGTGTATCTTACACGTACAAACACAGACTAGGCCCCGATTACAATTTTTTGTACCCTAAAGGCAGGATGAGGAAGAGGAGTAGGAGGAGTTCGGAACAGGAGGCAAACTGAAGCGCCCTGCAATCCTTGGCGGTGGAAGGAGATGCGCCAAACAAATTTAAAAGGTGTATCTCAAACGTACCGATACAGACTATGCCGTAATTTAATTTTTTTCACCCCAAAAGGGTGTATATTGAATAGCGGAATAGAAAAAAGGATATAAAATGGTGAATCTCACACGTACAAACACAGACTAGGCCCCAATTACAATTTTTTGTACCCTAAAGGCAGGATGAGGATGAGGAAGAGGAGTAGGAGGAGTTCGGAACAGGAGGCAAACTGAAGCGCCCTGCAATCCTCGGCGGTGGAAGGAGATGCGCCAAACAAATTTAAAAGGTGTATCTCACACGTATCGATACAGACTATGCCGCAATTAAATTTTTTTCACCCCAAAAGGGTGTATATTGAATAGCGGAATAGAAAAAAGTATATAAAACGGTGTGTCTCACACGTACAAACACAGACTAGGCCCCGATTACAATTTTTTGTACCCTAAAGGCAGGATGAGGATGAGGAGTAGGAGGAGTTCTGAACAGGAGGCAAACTGAAGCGCCCTGCAATCCTCAGCGGTGGAAGGAGATGCGCCAAACAAATTTAAAACGTGTATCTCACACGTACCGATACAGACTATGCTGTAATTTAATTTTTTTCACCCCAAAAGGGTGTATATTGAATAGCGGAATAGAAAAAAATTTATAAAACGGTGTATCTCACACGTACAAACACAGAATAGGCCCCGATTACAATTTTTTGTACCCTAAAGGGAGGGTGAGGATGAGGAAGAAGAGTAGGAGGAGTTCGGAACAGGAGGTAAACTGAAGCGCCCTGCAATCCTCGGCGGTGGAAGGAGATGCGCCAAACAAATTTAAAAGGTGTACCTCACACGTACCGATACAGACTATGCCGTAATTTAATTTTTTTCACTCCAAAAGGGTGTATATTGAATAGCGGAATAGAAAAATTTCTATAAAACGGTGTATCTTACACGTACAAACACAGACTAGGCCCCGATTACAATTTTTTGTACCCTAAAGGCAGGATGAGGATGAGGAAGAGGAGTAGGAGGAGTTCGGAACAGGAGGCAAACTGAAGCGCCCTGCAATCCTTGGTGGTGGAAGGAGATACGCCAAACAAATTTAAACGGTGTATCTCACACGTACCAATACAGACTATGCCGTAATTTAATTTTTTTCCCCCAAAAGGGTGTATATTGAATAGCGGAATAGAAAAAAAATTATAAAACGGTGTATCTCACACGTACAAACACAGACTAGGCCCCGATTACAATTTTTTGTACCCTAAAGGCAGGATGAGGATGAGGAAGAGGAGTAGGAGGAGTTCGGAATAGGAGGCAAACTGAAGCGCCCTGCAATCCTTGGCGGTGGAAGGAGATGCGCCAAACAAATTTAAAAGGTGTATCTCACACGTACCGATACCGACTATGCCGTAATTTAATTTTTTTTCACCCCAAATGGGTGTATATTGAATAGCGGAATAGAAAAAATTTTATAAAACGGTGTATCTCACACGTACAAACACAGACTAGACCCTGATTACAATTTTTGTACCCTAAAGGCAGGATGAGGAAGAGGAGTAGGAGGAGTTCGGAACAGGAGGCAAACTGAAGCGCCCTGCAATCCTTGGCGGTGGAAGGAGATGCGCCAAACAAATTTAAAAGGTGTATCTCAAACGTACCGATACAGACTATGCCGTAATTTAATTTTTTGCACCCCAAAAGGGTGTATATTGAATAGCGGAATAGAAAAAATTTTATAAAACGGTGTATCTCACACGTACAAACAGAGACTAGGCCCCGATTACAATGTTTTGTACCCTAAAGGCAGGATGAGGATGAGGAAGAGGAGTAGGAGGAGTTCGGAACAGGAGGCAAACTGAAGCACCCTGCAATCCTCGGCGGTGGAAGATGCGCCCAAAAAAATTGAAAGGTGTATCTCACACGTACCGATTCAGACTATGCCGCAATTTAATCTTTTTTACCCCAAAAGGGTGTCGATTGAATAGCGGAATAGAAAATATGATATAAAAAGGAGTATCTCACACGTACAAACCCAGACTAGGCCCCGATTACAATTTGTTGTACCCTAAAGGCTGTATGAGGATGAGGAAGAGGAGTAGGAGGCGTTAGGAACAGAAGGCAAACTGAAGCGCCCTGCAATCCTCGGCGGTGGAAGATGCGCCCCAAAAATTTGAAAGGTGTATCTCACACGTACCGATTCAGACTATGCCGCAATTTAATTTTTTTTACCCCAAAAGGGTGTAGATTGAATAGCGGAATAGAAAAAAGTATATAAAAAGGTGTATCTCAGACGTACAAACACAGACTATGCCGCAATTTAATTTGTTTTACCCCAAAAGGGTGTATATTGAATAGCGGAATAGAAAAGATTTTATAAAACGGTGTATCTCACACGTACAAACACAGACTAGGCCCCAATTACAATGTTTTGTACCCTAAAGGCAGGATGAGGATGAGGAAGAGGAGTAGGAGGAGTTCAGAACAGGAGGCAAACTGAAGCGCCCTGCAATCCTTGGCGGTGGAAGATGCGCCCAAAAAACTTTGAAAGGTGTATCTCACAAGTATCGATACAGACAATGCCGCAATTTAATTTTTTTCACCCCAAAAGGGTGTATATTGAATAGCGGAATAGAAAAAAGTATATAAAATTGGTGATTTTTTAATAGCACATGTGAACACAGCAGTGTCTTTTGTTTTATGTCACGGTCAGCAGCAGGCTATGAAGGGAAAAAAAAAATCCCCTTTAAATTTGTAATTTTTAAATAGCAGATTAGTACAGACTATTCCGCAATTTAATTTTTTTTTTACCCCAAAAGGGTGTAGATTGAATAGCGGAATAGAAAATATGATATAAAAAGGTGTATCTCACACGTACAAACCCAGACTAGGCCCCGATTACAATTTTTTGTGCCCTAAAGGCAGGATGAGGATGAGGAGTAGGAGGAGTTCGGAACAGGAGGCAAACTGAAGCACCCTGCAATCCTCGGCGGTGGAAGATGCGCCCAAAAAAATTGAAAGGTGTATCTCACACGTACCGATACAGACTATGCCGCAATTTAATTTTTTTTACCTCAAAAGGGTGTAGATTGAATAGCAGAATAGAAAATATGATATAAAAAGGTGTATCTCACACGTACAAACACAGACTAGGCCCCGATTACAATTTTTTGTACCCTAAAGGCAGGATGAGGATGAGGAGTAGGAGGAGTTCGGAACAGGAGGCAAACTGAAGCACCCTGCAATCCTCGGCGGTGTAAGATCCGCCCAAAAAATTGGAAAGGTGTATCTCACACGTACCGATACAGACTATGCCGCAATTTAATTTTTTTACCCCAAAAGGGTGTAGATTGAATAGCGGAATAGAAAATATGATATAAAAAGGTGTATCTCACACGTACAAACACAGACTAGGCCCCGATTACAATGTTTTGTACCCTAAAGGCAGGATGAGGATGAGGAAGAGGAGTAGGAGGAGTTCGGAACAGGAGGCAAACTGAAGCACCCTGCAATCCTCGGCGGTGTAAGATGCGCCCAAAAAATTTGAAAGGTGTATCTCACACGCACCGATACAGACTATGCCGCAATTTAATTTTTTTTACAACAAAAGGGTATAGATTGAATAGCGGAATAGAAAAAAGTATATAAAATTGGTGATTTTTCAATAGCACATGTGAACACAGCAGTGTCTTATGTTTTATGTCACGGTCATCAGCAGGCTATGAAGGGAAAAAAAAAAATTCCCCTTTAAATTTGTAATTTTTAAATAGCAGATTAGTACAGACTATGCCACAATTTAGTTTTTTTTAACCCAAAAGGGTGTATATTGAATAGTGGAATAGAAAAAAGTATATAAAATTGGTGATTTTTCAATAGCACATGTGAACACAGCAGGGTCTTATGTTTTATGTCACGGTCAGCTCAGCAGCAGGCTATGAAGGGAAAAAAAAAAAATTCCCCTTTAACTTAGCTGTAGTAAAATATAGCTGAACGCTGCACACAACAGACTGATAAAAATATATTTTTTTCTCCCTCCTCCTCAGTGGGCTCAAGTGAGGGCAAAAAGATTGCTCACTGCACCACCCCCAACACACTGTCCTGTGTCTCCTATCTGTCCCTGCCTAATCTCTCCAGCCTGTCCCTAAAATGCTCAAATATCTTTCCCTGCCTTCACTCCGACCTGTCCCTGCATTCTTTTCGGGCACAATTCTTCCCTGTCTGTCCCTAATCAGCAGCAGCCAGCACGTATGATGTGTGCTCTCTCCCTACACTACAGCAGAATGACGCACCGCGCTGTGTCTCTCGAGCTTATAAAGACATGGGTCACATGCTTCAATCACAGCTACTAATACATTAGTAGGCATGGCTGGGATGGCTTAAGGCACAGCAGTTAAACGCTTGTTGATTGGCTGTTAAAAGCCCGCCATTAAAAGCGCGCCATTACATACAAAACAGGAAATAAAATTACCGAACACGAATTTTAAACCCGAACATACAGTAAAGTTTTCGGGTCCATGTTCGGGTAGCAAAAATCCAATTATCCGGTACGGACCCGAATAATACAGTCCGTGTTCACTCAACACTAATGGTGAGCACCAAGTGCAGTTTTTCCACAATTTAGGTAATATATCTAAAGTCTAAAAGACACAAGACATGCTCAATGCACATGGCAGTACATACATCAGTATATATACTGCATAAAATGTATGCTCCAAAAAAAATAAAATAATAATAATAATAATAAAATATGGTACTGGCATTATTTAAATAATGAGAAAAGATAAATATTGTGTAAGAAGCAAAAAAAAAAACACACAGATAATATAAAATTACAAAAGAAATGTAAAAGTTCTTAAAATATCTTTGTTGGTGTTTCTGTGCATAGTAAAAGTTCTATAGTTACAAGTATTGGTGTATACTGTTAAACATACAGTATATATAAATGTTAGCCTGTTTACTAAATTGGGCTTTAGCAAAAACAGGTTCCCGCACTTTGAACAACATTTCCAGACATGCGAATACTGGTATTTACTATAGCACTCCAAAAAAAACACAACCGAGGGAAGGCAACTTGTCATTTTTCTGGTCTTGGCATGCCCAGTTGTGTCACTACTGTTTCAGAGATTTGAACTAGAAGTCAATGCCTGTTTGGATTTTTTTTAATATATCACTTTTTACAGACACATTTAGAATTCTTTTAAAGCAGTTCTTTAAAATGTTCAAGATATGTATAGGAAACATCAGTTTTTCACTGCTGTGCAGTCACTAAGTTTTGTGACTATTAGTAAATTTGGAATTGTGACTATTTGTTGACGGAGTGCTTTAGTAAATTCTTTCCCTGACAAAAAGTAGTCGTAATCCATGTAAGTGAGCCCATTTGCCGACTAGGTGCTATAGTAAATTAACCCCAGTGTGTCTGGAATTGTAACTTCAGGGACCAGAAGGGACTCAGTACTCCCAGGAGTTACAGATGCAAAGTTTGCAGTTAATGCCAGCCTATCATTCCAGGGCTTTTACAGGTTGTTCACATGGTATATCTGCTCTGGCTCTTTTTTACCCAGTTGATATACCTTGTAATTCATCTCCCCAAATCTTTCAACTATTTCAAAGGGACCCTGCCACATAGCCAGGATCCTTTCACCAGGTGAGAAAACAAGGAGTCGGGTCCCTGTGTTGTATATCCTTTGTTGGGCTTCTTGGGCCTGAACTAAGTGTTTCTTTACCATGGGCATTATCGCTACAATTCTGTCCTGTATCTGATCACTATGCTAAATTACAATTTTGTGGGGTGTCTGCTCCCCCTCCAAGGTTTCCTTGGCTATGTCTAAGAGTCACCAAGGGTGTCTCCCAGAGAAAAACTTGAATGTAGAGTACCCCCGTAGAGGACTGGGGAACCTCCCTGATGGAAAACATCAAGTATGGAAGTAAGAAGTCCTAGTTTTTCCCATTTGTAACGGAATACGGACACCCCGACCGGGCCAAGAAGTTGCTTCCCAAAGTTCTGGAACACGAGATCAGTGAATCTGGCTATAGTTACCCAAAGAACTCGACAGTACAAGTTTTGGAGTCAACCAGAATTAACTGTTTATTAAAACACAGGCACAAAGAGATATACAGTACACTTTGGGACAACCCCCCCCCCTTAGCAGCCAATCCACATACACATATACATCCCATAATAGGTTGATCTTAAGGCAGACAGAAACAATAGAACAATGGAATACAGGTACTTAACAATAACAAGTCCCACCCCACCTCACTATCTAGCAAGGGTCTATGAGACACTCCTGCTATATTCTAGGAATCTGAAAAAACAAACCGTTCATCTTCATTTTTTTCCTGAGGGACACTGTTCAGAAATATCATTGTCCCAAGTGAAAGAGCCCCTCACTCTTTCAACACAAACCACACATATAGAACCCAGGATAACCGGGGTAACACAAAATGCTGAGTCCCGTGTGGTTGTACAGCGAGTCTGATTAGTGCAGACCCAAGTGGGGTTCTTGGTCACCCTGTGCCCCTAATAGACACAGGGAGACTTGCACATAAGAAGGGCTAGGAAAGATGGACAAGGAGTCTCCCAACCCCCCCTAAAGTAATCAGGGTTCCACAAGCCCCCCAACCAAAGTGACTCACGTCACACCATTCTTGCCAACAACCCTTTTCAACATACTCTTTAACCACTTGAAGTCCAGCCGCCGCAGATGTATTGCGGCAGGCTGGCTCTTCCAGGCAAAGTCCCATGCATATACGGCGCTCGCCTGGGAGGAGCTAGGGGGAGCGCGCGCTACCTGCGGTGCGCTAACACCCCCGCTTGTCAGCAGGGAAGCTGGCGCGTGTGTAAGGCGGCTCTGATTGCCACCTGACACTCTCGATCTCTCCCTGCTGACAGAGAAGGACGGACGGCTGATGTAAACACAGCCGTCCGTCCTTCTCCCTCGGATGATCACAGAGACCATGCGATCCTGCTATATAGGATCGCATGTCTCTATGATCATTTCAAAAGCCCAGCCCTCCCACAGTTAGAATCACTCCCCTAGGCTTACATTTAACCCCTTGATCACCAACTAATCACATAAAGTCCAATCTGTCCGCCGCAATGTCGCAGTCCCGCAAAAAATCGCAGATCGCTGCCATTACCAGTAAAAAAATAAAACAATAAAAATTACATAAATCTTTCCCGTAGTTAGTAGACGCAATAAAATTTGTGCAAACCAATCAAAATACACTTATTGCAATTTTTTTTACCAAAAATATGTAGCAGAAAACAAATTGGCCTAAAATGTTAAAAAAATTTTGATTTTTAAATTTTTTTGAGAATGTCATATAAAAGAATGTGAAAAATATTGTTTTTTTTTTTCACAATTGTCGCTATTTTTGGTTTATAGCACAAAAAATAAAAATCGCACAGGTGATCAAATACCACCAAAAGAAAGCTCTATTAGTGGAAAAAAAAGGAAGTAAATTTTGTTTGGGTACAGTGTCGCACGACCGCGCAATTGTCCGTTAAAATAATGCAGTGCTGAATCACAAAATAGGGCCTGGTCATTAAGCAGCAAAATCTTCTGGTCTTAAAGTGGTTAATGTTTTATCAAACCGTTCTACCAAGCCATCATTTGGTGGGTGGTACACAGAGGTTCGCAACTGCGTCACCTTAAAGATTTTGCACAGCCCTTTAGTTGCTCGTGACATACACGGGGTGCCTTGGTATGTAAGGACCTCACTAGGGACCCCAACACGACTTACCATCATAAACAACTCCTTGGCAATGTTTTTAGCAGATGTGTTGCGTAAAGGGACTGCCTCGGGGGAACGGGTAGCATAGTTAATAATCACAAGAATGTGCTGATGGCCGCGGGCAGACTTGGGCAGTGGACCCACAAGGTCCATGGCAATCCTCTCAAAGGGGATTTCAATAATGGGTAATGACACTAAAGGACTTTGGGGCAGGGGTGCTGACATTTGACATACAGGGCAGGATTGATAACAATTCTCAAAGTTTTTCTGGACCCCAGGCCAGTAAAACCTGCTTAACACTCTCAATGGTTTTCTCAACGCCCAAATGGTCTCCCAGCATGTGTCTATGTAACCGGTATACATGGGCAAGTTCTAGTATTACCTTTCTGTATGGTTTAGGGACCATCAACTGTTCAAGAATTTCATAATTCTTTTATACACTCGATACAGTAAATCCTCATTGCTACTGACATAAGGAAAACAGAGCCTGTCCTCCGGTTCAATAGGTACACCATTAACCATTACCACATTTCCCAGGCCCTGGCAAGGGTAGGGTCTTTTCTCTGCTCAGTACCAAAGTTTTCCTTGTACATATTAAGATCAGTAAATTCTAATGTAGCCTCAGTGTCAGCAGAAGGCAGTCTACTTTCACTGACTGTGGGTACTTCCTCAGTCTCCTCCAGTTCTCCTGCCATAACCGAGAAAGGAAAACCTGGGGATTCCAGAGAGGGGTCATCTGTACCTACATTGTCTGTGCTGGCCATGGATTCTGGCTCCTCTTCTGATTAAGCTACTGTACCTGAGTCTGGGCGATCCCATAGTTCCCAAAACTTGGGGAAATCCTTGCCAACTATGTCCTCATGCACTAAGTGGGATACAACTCTGACCAGATGAGTCTTAGCAGGAGGCAACATTTCACCAACACGGTGGAGCAGTATGTGTGCACACGCCTAAATGTAGTGAATGACGCGTCTGCCCCCTTCAATTTCTGGGTCTCCAAATTGGGAACATGGCCTGAGCTTGCCCTTTACGCCTTGGAGGTGGTGGCGTGCCCTGCAGCCAGTGTATTATCTGAACGTGTATTTAGCACGGCTGGGGGCGTTATCACAGACAAGCGCAGCTTCCTGTCCAGAGACAATGTGGACAAGCTCACATTCATTAAAATGAACCAGGCATGGATCCCACAGGACTTTTCCATACCTTGTGCAGAATAGAGATGGATACCGACCTTACCCAGCCATTGTTATATTTTTGATCTTTCTCACTCTTTTGGGGTGTACCCTAATTTAAAATGACAAAAAAAAAAAGCAATATTGGCTACCTCGTCCCTCTCCACCGCCGCTTCCACCTACACCGCCACATCCACCGCCACCTCAACCTCCCTCCTACTCCATACGGGCCTCGTCCTTCACAGATGAAGAAAATAGTTTTATTTTTCTGGTTTTTTTTGTTGTTTTAAGTTATTTCCCTATCCACATTTGTTTGCAGAGCACCTGCCATGCTCTTAACTACATTTTGCTGCCATTTGCAGCACTCTAGCCCTTTCCAATGTTTTTTTAGAGCCATTTTAGTGCCTGAAAGTTCGGGTCCCCATTGACTTCAATGGGGTTCGGTGTCCGGGTAAAGTTCGGAAAAAGTCCGGGTCACGGACCCGGATTTTTTTTTCAAGTTTCGGCCGAACCCGCCGAACACGGACATCCAGGTGTCCGCTCAACTCTAGTAAAGACGAAATCAGGGCGGCTAAAATAGAACACGATAGACATATAACGGAAGAGAGTAAAAAGAACCCCAAAAAATGATTTAAGTATATAAATAGTAAGAAAGCGAGGCCAGAACACATTGGCCCCATAAAAGACGACAAGGGAGATTTGGCCACAGAGGACAGGAAAAAGGCGGTAGTGTTAAATAATTTCTTCTCTTCAGTCTTCACAAAAGAATCGGGGGGCTACACTAACGCAGCTTGTAAGGCCAAACTAAATAATACACCTCAGGAAGTACCGCCATGGCTAACAGAAGATAGACTTAGAACTAAACTAGAGGAACTTAACATAAATAAATCACCGGGACTCGGCTTGCACCCGAGGGTTCTTAAAGAGCTCAGCCAGGTGATTGCCATTGACCATTATTCATGATTTTTAAGGATAGTTTACAGATGGGTATGGTGCCAGCTGATTGGAAAAAAAGCCAACATGGTACCAATATTTAAAAAAGGGCCGAGATATATCCCGGGTAACTATAGGCCGGTCAGCCTAACATCAGTAGTCTGCAAGATTTTGGAGGGGATGTTAAGGGACCACATACAAGACTTTAGTAATGAAAATGGTATTATTAGTAGTAATCAGCATGGATTCATGAAAACTCGTTCTTGCCAAACCAATCTATTAACCTTCTATGATGAAGTGAGCTGCCACCTAGATAAAGGTAAGCCTGTGGATGTGGTGTATCTGGACTATGCAAAGGCCTTTGACACCGTTCCCCACAAACGCTTACTGTTCAAACTAAGGAAGGTAGGTATGGACCATAAGGTGAGTACCTGGATAGAAAACTGGCTCCAGGGGAGAGTGCAAAGGGTGGTGATTAATGGGGAGTACTCGGATTGGGCGGGTGTGGAAAGTGGGGTCCCCCAGGGTTCTGTCCTGGGGCCAATCCTGTTTAATTTATTCATAAATGATCCAGAGGAGGGGATATCGAGTACAATCTCAGGATTTGCGGATAATACTAAACTAAGCATGCCAATATCTTCTATGCAGGATGTGGAAACCTTACAAGCGGACCTGAACAAAATAATGGGGTGGGCAACTAGTCAGCATCAAGTCAATTAAACTCCTGGGATATTGTATTGTATTGTATTGTATTGTATATAATCTAGTCAGTTAAGTAGCAGAGGGGTATGTTAATCAGTTTCAGCTGCTTTGGTGTTTATGAAATGAATAGGTGCACTAGATGGGCAACAATGAGACGACCTCCAAAACAGGAAGGGTTTTACAGGTGGAGTCCACTGACATTTTTTTTCCTACTCATCTTTTCTGACTGTTTTTCACTAGTTTTGCATTTGGCTGGGGTCAGTGTCACTACTGGTAGCATGAAGTGATACCTGGACCAGGGCCGTATAAGGTCCTTAACCCATCAGCAGGACCGGTATCTGCACCTTTGTGCAAGGTGGAACAGGATAAGCACTGTCAGAGTCCTAAAAAATTACCTCCAGCAGGCCATTGGTGTGAATGTCTCTGACCAAACAATCAGAAAAAGACTTCATGAGGGTGGCCTGAGTGGGCCTTTAGCTCGCTGCCCAGCACCATGGAGCTCAACTGGCATTTGCCATTGATCACCAGAATTGTCAGGTTCACCATGAGCACATGTAACAGAAGTGAATATCAGTGGCTTCCACCTGTAAAACCATTCCTGTTTTGGAGGTTATCTCATTATATTCCATCTAGTGCACTTGTTGTTAATTTTATTACCAACAAAGCAGCTTAAACTGATTAACAACCCCCTCTGCTACATAATACAAAAGAGAACAAGCCAATGGGCCTGGAAACCCCCTCATGGACTTGAATGACAAATACCTTGCGTAAAATCATATAGATTTTTGTTGACATGTAGTTTAAAAAGTACACAATACAGATTTGTGTCCCTGATACAGAGACACTAAACATGTATACAAAATACATAAAACATTCAAGTCCATGAGGGGGTTTCCAGGCCCATTGGCTTGTTCTCTTTTGTATTGTGTTTATCTATATGGACATGACAAATCCCACAAAATCACAATAATCTATGCTCCAGTTCTTTGTTCCTCTGCTACATAACTGACTACATCAATATCCCAGGAGTTTAATTTACTTGATGCTATACTCTGATTAAAAAGTGTTCTTTAATTTTCTTGAGCAGTGTGTGTCTTGATATTCATATTCTTAACAAGAAGTTAAAAAGCTTTAAATCAGGCATCGTTGACCTCTCTAGCTGCCTGTACTGTGAAGTAACTAATTCCTAAAGAACCTCGACGATCACAAAAAAGGTTCTGGAGTCGAATTTGTTGGTTTCTAACAGGCCTTATACACACTAGCATCAAAGCAGAACTGTTGAGGTCCGTAAAGGAATGCATCCTAAGTCCTTCTATTGCTCCTCGGTTACGGATTATCGTTCACAGTCACAGATGCTGGCAGCTAGATTTGTTGATAGGGGTTACGATTCGTCCCTCAATAATATGGAAATAGAAAGGGTTGGTTCTATTGAAAGAAAGGAGATTCTCACTGGGGTTCGCAAAACCACAGTGAGTAATGAATTCAGTATAGTATTGGACTATAATGTCCAATACAAAAAATTTGAAAGTATTATGGTCAAACAGTGGAACATACTAAAGAATGACCGTATTTTGGGCCCTGTTCTCCCGGCACAACCTAAATTTATATATAAGAAGGCCCCCTCACTACGGGATCGGGTAGCACCAGGGGTTGTTGATCCCCCAGTAGCCGTGGATAGGAGATTGTTCCCTATCCTGAAAGGTTTTTACGCATGTGGCAAGTGTGCTGCATGCAGAAATTCTAAAACTAACCTAAAGAAAAAGAAGGAATTTTTAGCCACTGCTACTGGGGAGACACACCTCATAAAGGATTTCATTACCTGTTCCACGACCGGTGTGGTATACATGCTACAGTGTGGATGTGGGCTACAATATATCGGGAGAACCTCTAGGGCCCTCCACGTACGAGGAGGGGAACACATAAGCAAAATAAGACAGAGTAAAACCAACCACAGTGTTCCCAGACATTTCAAAAATTGCCATCAACGTGACCCCTCAGGTTTAAAGTTCTGGGGCTTGGAAAAGGTGGAACGCCACTGGAGGGGTGGAAATTTAATCCGCAAGCTAAGCCAGAGAAAATCCTATTGGATTTATTGCACACATGTTTTGTCACCTGGGGGTTTAAATGTTGATTTTGATTTAAACTGTTTCATTTCTAATAGGTAGCTTTGTGGGTATAGATATTCAATTTATTTTATATTTATTATTTATTTCCCAATTTTTGATTTTATATGTATTTATTGTCTGGTTATAATATTATTTCCATATAAAATTTGGGGCAATTTAGTGGTTTTAAAAACATGTATTTTAGGGATGTTTTATCTATATGCTTTTCTGGTGTAAATGGGCAGCCGCGGTTCACGTCATTATTTAATATAAATACTGAAGGTTTTATATTCTTTTTAGGAGATAACTGATGGTTCTTTGTGGAGAAAGGCATCATGTTTTATAATTCCTCTTGTTATATCTATTTGGGGTTAATATAATATAGTTTCCCCTATTTGAATGCAGGCTTATCTAAAAGGTTTCCCCAGGATGTAAACATAGGGCGGGTTCCCGATGTAATGAGACTTCAGCGGTGCGGTCTCTCACTTCCTGGTACCGCCTTAGCGTCAGGTTGCTAGGTTACGGCATATTTAATGAGCGGGGTGAGACGCAGCTCCATCCCCGCTGACGAAGTCACACCCAGTGACGTAACGCGTACGGGGGTAGGAGCTTGGCGTTACCCGCGGCCGCCCATGGTCATGAGAGATGTCATATCATTTTATGCCTGCATTAAGCACTGTGACAGTGCTTTGTCTGTGAGTACTTTTAATCTTTACCAATAAAATAGTTACCAAGGATGACAGAGAGCACTTAGATCCTTTTATTTTTTCTCCTTGTATGACGATCCATCCGAGTTAAGTCCTGGATTGATGTGTAGGTTATATGCTATTTTCTATTTGTCTTGCTGCTGACCCCTGGTGGTCAAGTGTGGAAGCTCAGGATTTATCAGCATTTTACCAGATGACCCTTGGTGGTCAGGGATTGGAGGTGAGAGGCAGTAATTCTCATTGGTGGAAGGATTCACAGAATTGGTGTCCTGTTTACTCCTTTCCTCACTTTAAGGGCATCTTCACTTTAACATCTTTACCTTTGGACTACTGTGGACTTTTATATTTATAATTTTAAGCGCTGCACTATTTTCTGTTTTATATTGTTTAACCACTTTACCACCGGAGGATTTTGCTGTCTTCCGTCCAGGCCACTTTTTGCGATTCGGCGCTGTGCGACTTCAACTGACAATTGCGCGGTCGTGCGACGCCGTACCCAAACGAAATTTACGTCCTTTTTTTCCCACAAACAGAGCTTTCTTTTGGTGGTATTTGATCACCTGTGCGATTTTTACTTTTTGCGCTATAAACAAAAAAAGAGCGTTTATTTTGAAAAAATAACAATATTTTTAACATTTTTTTATATGAAATTCCCCCCAAAAAAGATGTAAAAACCAATTTTTTAAAAAAATTTTGGCCAATTTGTTTTATGCTACATATGTTTGGTAAAAAAAATCACAATAAGCGTATTTTGATTGGTTTGCGCAAAAGTTATTGCGTTTACTAACAAAGGGAAAGATTTCTGTCATTTTTGGTGTTTTTTTTTTAACGCGTAATGGCGGCGATCTGCGATTTTTTTTGCGGGACTGCGACATTGCGGCGGACAGATCGGACCCTTGACTGACATTTTTGACACTTTTGGGGGTACCAGTGACATTACTGCAGTAATCAGTGCTATATATATGCACTGTTACTGTAAAAATGACACTGGCAGGGAAGGGGTTAATTTTATTGGAGAGGGAGGGGTTAATGTATGCCTGGTGCTTACTGACGTGTTGGGGGGGAGGTGACTGTGTGACAGAAGGACAGATCGGATGTCCAGCTATGCTGAACAGTCCGATCTGTCACTCCCTGTCACTATGGAGATCCGCCCGCTGTGTTTACACACAGCGGGCGGATCTCCAGACTCGATCCCCGACGATCGGGTAAGAGCAGCGGCGATCGCCGCTGCTCCTCCCCTGGCCCGACTCCCGATGTGAATGAAAACAGCGGGAGCGAGCCTCCGGCGGCGCGCAAGCGCCGCCCAGAAGGGGGAGTGTCCAGTCACGTTAATACTACGTGGCTGGACGATAACGAACCACTCTGCCGCAGTAGTATTACTGTGAGCGGTTGTAGAGTGGTTAATAAGGTTTGTTTGGTTTGACCTTAATTAAGTGTTCAGCTGCTACCTCTTGTTTAGGGAGTGATTGAGCGCTGAATAAATTTTATTTCAATTTTTGTTATGTATATTTGTTCACTAGACATTCAGAAGCATTTACAAGCTTAATGCTTGAATGTTTACGAAATCAATAAAAATTTGCATTCACTATCTGTTTAGTAGATGATAGAAAAATAGCCTAGGTTATATACAGCGCTTGCAGCAAAAGAAATTATCTTAATGTATGTGAACAATGTTGAAAACCTATCTTTACAGTAGAAGTGAAAATACAAATCAATTGAACATATCAAAATTAATAAAAAGTTCCAAGAAATTGATAAATAGATAAATAAGTCTTTTCCGGTGGTGATCAATATATGTGAATAAAATAAATGTAAAATTCAATAAATAAAGTCTTTATTATTTACTTATTTTTATATTTATATCTCACTAATTACACACATATTTTTATACCTTTATCTTATATTTAATCAAAACCTTTTCCGAGGCGCAGGGAGATACACTAGTATAGTGTTATCTTTTTTCTATCTACTATCTGTTTAGTGTTGGTTTTGCAAAGCTAAACACAGCCAAATTGATGTAAATGCAGCTAAACCTGCTTTAAAGCAGGGACATCTAAACGCAGGAAAAAATGGTCAGTGAAGCATAAATTTTGTTTATACTTCCTAGACAACTCCTCCTACATTTAGGCCTCGTTCACACGAGGCATAATACAATGTACACCCATGCAAGGGCCATGTATACCCGCACAAGGATGCACAGGTGTTCTGTGCATGCCCATGCAGGCAATCCCATTCCTGGCAATAGGGACACAGCGGTTGCACAGACACAGCCACTGCTCCTATTTTGACATCTGTGCAGGTGCACAGCCCAAAGTCTGTATTTGGTGCAGGGCACCCACATGGATATCAAATTGGGAGAAGCAGCTGTTCCAGTGCAACCACTGTGTCCCGATTGACATGAATGGGACACCTGTGCATACCCGTGCCAGTAAACATGGCCCTCTTACAGGCATACACTGTAATACACCCTGTGTGAAAGAGACCTAAAAGCTAAATGCAGGAGTGCCAGCATGTAAGAGGCCTTAGAAACACCTGTTGTGTGTTTACATTAAGACCCCGTTCACACTGGGGCGACCTGTCAGGCGACCTGGTCACCTGACAGGTCGCCGTAGGTCGCCTGCCATAGAGAAGCTGTGGACACGTTCTAATAGGAGCGACACAAGTCGCTCCGACTTAGAAAAAGGGTCCGGAGCTTCTTTGGGGTGACCCGGAGCGACCTGCATTGACTTCAATGTTATGAAGTCTGTGCCGGCTGCTCAGAGGTCGCGGTGCGAGCTGCGCACCGCGACCTGTGAGGTCGCCCCGGCGAGTAGCGTCGCCCCAGTGTGAACGGGGTCTAAAGAGCTGGCAGGCTGTCAAGATTTGGATGTCATGGAAAGTAAGGCCCCTTTCACACACTCCGCCCGTCGGACGGACTCCGTTTATCTCAGCGGGTGAGCAGGAGGATGACAGCTGTTCTCCACTGTGTGCGGAGACACAGCTGTCAGTTCCCCAGGCATCTCTATGGGGGAATCGGATGGGAATGCACCATCGGTCCATTCTCCTCCGATCCGATCCTCTGGACTGATGGAAAATAGGGTTTCCATCCATCCAGATTTGACGGATCGGATCAGATGTCAGCAGACATGGCATGGCATGGGGGGACCGTTCAGATCCGCCAAAAAAACTGACAGGCGGATCTGATCGGTCCGCCTGTGTGAAAGAGCCCTTACAGGAAAAGAGCTGTGAACTTTGAGAATTTGTTTTTCTCTTTATAATATGGAAACACTTTAGTGTGCATAGTCTGGTAACTTTTTATTTTTCAAAAGTTTTATTAAAGTGTACATGCATATAAAATAACTCGTATTATTTTATTGTAATACACATTTCTATATAATTTATCTAAACTTGGTAGACTCCAACATGCCTAGAATTCACCATATTTGCTATGCTCAAACCTAGTTTATGAGAGCATAGGAACTGTATGTGTAAAATATGTAGTTATTAAAATTATTTTTGCTATAATGGTTAAATGATCTAACAGTTGACAATCAAGTTAGTGATTCTGAAGTACCATAAAACATGGAGACTTTCAAATATATGTTCTTGAGTTGCATTGTATGAGATCATGGCAGTTTTTCTAGTGTAACTAATAAATACATACATTATAATAACACTTACAATTAGTTTTGTAATTAAAATCATGATATTTGTATCTACTTAAATTATGTTGTGCTTCTTTTATGAGATTTATTTTATTACTCAACATGTGGCATATTATTTGCAATCTTTATGCTGAGTGCTATCTGGCACAAATACAAACACAAATCAATAATATGGAATATTTTGCAGTTGGTATTTCCAGTTAAAGGGTCTTACCATAAAGCGGTGGAAGGCCCCTAGCTGCATAAATCCATTAGCATACCTTATCTCATAACCTTTTTAGTAATAATTTTAGACAAATTTATTGAAGAACAACTATAAAGCAAACAACAAGGTGCTAGATACTTATGGTAACCACCTTATATTCATCTTCCAATAATCTGCTGACATAGAACTGAAATGTATGGGCTATAGATTATCACTGAACATTGAGCTGCCTCATTAAATAACTCTATATGTTTTGTAACACAGAGCAGAAATGACTGCATTAAATATTCTTTGAACTTCAAATTTTTTTGCACACAAAATACTTTAGTAAATACAAGTATGACATTAATAATTCTTGTTAAAAAGTTATAATATATGCATAATTTATTAAAAGTATACTTACAGTATGGAGTAATTCCTTCTTTTTGTCTTAGATATTTGTCACTTTCTACTCGCATCCCAGAAAAAAAGCATTCTATCCCATGAAAGAGTAGAGCAGTGCACTTGGTATTCCAAATTCAGACTGACTTCACTGTGCTTCTATTAATCACAGCAAATACACTGTGTGTGGCCATAAATGGTAAGGTATGAATCCAATGAATTTCCTTAAAGGTCTGTTTAAGATATTAAACAATTAAACTGCCATTAAAACCATCACACAAATAGATTTTTTTTAGGTAGGTAATCTAGGCAAAATATCTAAATGCATTAAAAAGCTAGAAGTACAGTGATTTAATTTAATAAGGTCATACACTTCTGAACAACCTGCAAAAAAAAAAAAGACTTAAGACAGTTAGCCTTGCTCTTCCTATATTTTTCCTGGTGTGATGTATGGGGAACAAGCACAAACGTTGAGTATTTGCAAGAGTACAGAGGAATCAGTAAGCAGGAAAGAAACGTTAGAGGTCTAACCTTATGCTGTTATCAGCACAGGTGTTGATAAAAGTAATAAGGTCTGAAGGACCTTCAAGCAGTGTTGATTTCATTGGTAACTGAGATTCTAGCACTGTTAACAAGTAGAAGTAGAACAACATAGGTATAGTCACCTTCCATGATTTATGTAGTTGTCAACAAATCATATATATCTTGTTTTCAGTTAAAATAGAACTACGGAACATTGTTATGTTACATAAGCTATAAAAACTAACCATTTCATAAACACTAAAAATCAGTAATAATTTACTGGATATATGATGAAACTAGGGAAGACTTATATTCATTTCTTTGTACTTTATTTTCCAAAATTGACTGGGCCTGATTTAATAAAACAAAAGTAACTAACATTATGTCTGCATGTAGGCACAAATGGTGGGTCTGCATAGTTATGAATGCACAACAACGGTATTTACTTTCATTCAGCTGTTGGAGCATTTGTTGTATGCATTCTTCTCTGTTTTTTAATTCTTGTAGATGTTCTACAGGGTTGCATGTATGTTCTCCATGTTGGCTGATATATATGTAGCACTGCCCCCTTGAGGACTGCTGAATTCTTCACCTTTCGGATCCCCCTGGGTTACCGTTAGCAACTGCATGCAGAAACATAACACTTTTCTTCCTGGCTCAGTTAATGAACAGTCTAGGGGTTTTGGTTATTTTTGTTGTTTTATCATAAATAAGGATGGGAGAAGGGAAGAGTGGGATACTCTGGAACCTGAACTGTTCACAATTCTGAGGACTTCTATCTGAAGATGCAGCCAGGCTGCTAATTTCACCTTGCCACTAGATGAATTGTAGATACTGAGTCTATGAACAAAATACTTTTTTGCACACTATCTTCAGGGTACTCGCCTAGCACCCCCTTTCACTCCACCAGCTGACACCCATCCTCTGACTAATCTTCTCTGGGGTGGCCCCCTTCCTGGTCAGGCCCTTAGACACGATCCCCTGTACTCACGATACTGTTTTTCCAGGTTCTCCAGTGTCTCAACCCCTCTAGTCAGCTCTTCTGGACCTCTGGGTTAAGCTCCTTCCTTCTGACTCACCAGGCCTACTGCCTGTGACCATACACCAACTGCTGCAGAAGAGGAGGCAGCTGCCACCCTCCTTCCGGGACTCTGCTCACCAGCCACAGACCCTGAGCACATGTGCTCCTGGCTTTTATACCACACCCCACAATGCACAGAGACAAAAGTCTGTGCCAATCACTGGGGCTGTATCAAAGCCTGTGTACCCATTGGTCCAGTTTTCCTCCACTGTCCAATGTGCCTCCCCATTGGACCAGTGTGAAACACTACTCTAGACCAGATAAATCACACACTGGGCCCAAAGTGTCAATATTTTGTGCGGCCACCATTATTTTTCAGCACTGCCTTAATCCTCTTGGGCATGGAGTTCACCAGAGCTTCACAGGTTGCCACTGGAGTCCTCTTCCACTCCTCCATAACGACATAACGGAGCTGGTGGATGTTAGAGACCTTGGGCTCCTCCACCTTCATTTTGATGATGCCCCACAGATGCTCAATAGAGTTTAGGTCTGGAGACATGCTTGGCCAGTCCTTCACCTTTACCCTCAGCTTCTTTAGCAAGGCAGTGGTTGTCTTGGAGGTGTTTGGGGTTGTTATCATGTTGGAATACTGCCCTGTGGTCCAGTCTCTAAAGGGAGGGGATCATGCTCTGCTTCAGTATGTCACAGTACATGTTGGCATTCATGGTTCTCTCAATGAACTGTAGCTCCCCAGACCATGAAACTCATGCAGCCCCAGACCATGACACTCCCACCATCATGCTTGACTGTAGGCAAGACACACTTGTCCTTGTACTCCTCACCTGGTTGCCGCCACATATGCTTGACACCATCTAAACCAAATAAGTTTATCTTGGTCTCATCAGACCACAGGACATGGTTCCAGTAATTTATGTCCTTAGTCTGCTTGTCTTCAGCAAACTGTTTGCAGGCTTTCTTGTGCATCATCTTTAGAAGAGGCTTCCTTCGGGAACGACAGCCATGCAGACCAATTTGATGCAGTGTGTGGTGTATGGTCTGAGCACTGACAGGCTAACTCGCCACCCCTTCAACCTTTGCAGCAATGCTGGCAGCACTTATACGTCTATTTCCCAAAGACAACCTCTGGATATGACGCTGAGCACTTGCACTCAACTTCTTTGATCGACTATGGCGAGGCCTGTTCTGATTGGAACCTGTCCTGTTAAACTGCTGTATGGTCTTGGCCACCAGGCTGCAGCTCAGTTTCAGGGTCTTGGCAATCTTCTTATAGCCTAGGTCATCTTTATGTAGAGCAACAATTATTTTTTTCAGATCTTAAGAGTTCTTTGCCATGAGGTGCCACGTTGAACTTCCAGTGACCAGTATGACAGAGTGGAAACGATAACACCAAATTTAACACACCTGCTCCTCATTCACACCTGAGACCTTGTAACACTAATGAGTCACATGACATCGGGGAGGAAAAATTACTAATTGGGTCCAATTTGGACATTTTCACTTAGGGGTGTACTCACTTTTGTTACCAGCGGTTTAGACATTAATGGCTGTGTGTTGAGTTATTTTGAGGGGACAACCAATGTACACTTTTATACAAGCTGTACACTCACTACTTTACATTGTAGCAAAGTGTAATTTCTTCAGTGTTGTCACATGAAAAGATAGAATAACATATTTACAAAAATGTGAGGGGTGTACTCACTTTTGGGAGATACTGTATGTATATATATATATATATATATATATATATATATATATATATATATACTGTGGTATTGGGGGGTGTTTAGCTCAGTGGTAGATGCTATTTTTTGTGCAGTGAGTCCATATCACACAGGCATTATCGTTAAGTGCCTAGTAGCCCACTTTGATTAAAAAGAAAAACAAAGCAATAATCCATCCAGTATTCCCACGCAGGGGTTTCAACTTCATTAGGACTCATAAATGAAAAACGTACTGTGACAGGAAGTCAGGTAAATCTGTGGATGTAGTCACAGACAGGAGATACATTTCCACCTGGTTTAGAAAATTCACCAATTACTATAGGGTGTCGGCTCCAAAGGCAGCAGGAAGGTGTTAAGAAGTTGAAAGGCCTTCAGCTGTTCGGAATGAGGAAGTTAAGGCCTCTATAATTTGTCCAAAGGAAGTCTAAGGATTGCTGCCTCCTGACGCTGTGTGGGCATTGGGAGAGGAGGACAGTCAGATGTGTGCCCCCTGAAAGCTGTGTGAGCATGGGGAAGACCTCCTGAAGCGATGTGCGCTGAGGAGGGTAACAAGTGTGAAGACTACTCGAGGTGAGATCGTTTCTATGTGAAAAGAAACCAATGGACATTTCCTGTGTGAAGGGGAAATTAATTAAGACTGAAGACTACTCAAGGTGAGGTCTTGGACTATTTCTACGTGGAAAGAAATAAATGCACTGTTTGCTATGTGAAGAGACAAACAAAGGGATGTTTTCTATGTGAAAGGAAAGTCCAATGAACATGTGCTGTGAGAAGAGAAAATAAATGGACTATTGAGTGTCTGTAGGATCAGCAAAGTTTGCCCAACAGTAGGTTGGAGACAGACTCCGTAGGTAGGTTCCTGTATGTGAGAAGGTAGCGGCCCACAGTGGCAAGGATTTATTTTGTGTTTTATTTTTATTTTGATGTTTTTGACAATTGCAGTCTGGTGAAGAAAATTGCATGAATAAACCAAACTGTTTGCAACCACTTCTCGGCTATCTCCCTGTGTAACAAACCCCCTCAAGGGGCCATCCATACCCGCCACTGAGCTAATCTCCCACATATGGTGGAGGTATGCATTGGGCAGAAGCAGAGATCCCTGCAAAGAAGTGCATATGTTCTATGAACTTTGTCTGGTGCATGAGATTGCATAATCTGTGTGTGCAGGAGAGAAGATCCTGAAAGAGAGAAAAAACTACTTGTTTTAAAGAGATAGTGGTCTCAAAATTTTTGATGAACTTTGTCTGGTGCATGAGATTGCACAAACTGTGTCTGCAGGAAAGGAGATCATGCAAGAGAGAGAAAAACTACTAGTTTTAAAGAGACAGTGGTCTCAACATTTTTTGCTGGACTGTGAAAAATGTATTGTGGAGTTATTGAAGATGGGGCGATCAAAACGCCTGAAAGATGCAAAGCTAGCTGAAATGAGAGACCGGATTCTATTGATGGAGGGGATGCTACCGCCTGAACGAGCCCCATCCATGCCTGAACATAATCTGCTAAAGAGAAAGGTTGTTGTCCCTAGCAACACTGAGGCAAATGCGGATTTTCAGCGGAGCTTTGCAGCTCAACAACAGGCTCACCAAGAGAGCATGGCAGGCTGGAAACAAAGACGCCAGCAGCCAATGGAGGCAATCGGTTTGGAGGAAACCGAGTATGTGTGCAGGGCTGAGTTGGATGCCTTGCAACGGAAAATGGAAGAAAAGGAACGAGCCCTGGAGTTGCTTAGGATGGAGCATAGAAACTTGCAGGCTCAGGTGTTACAGTGGGAAGAATCCACTGCTCTTCTTTTTTCCGAGTTACAAAAACGTGGAGAGACTATAATGGAGAAAGATACCATCCTCATGGAAAAGGAAATTGAAATTCAGACTTTGCAGAAGCAAAGTATGTGTGATATGTTGGAGTTGCGTAATCAGCTGGAAAAAAGTCTTCAGTCTTTGGAAGCTACAAAAATAGACCTGCAGGAAGCGCAGGAACAGAATGTCGCTCTGAAAACGACATTGTCTCTCAGCGACAAGGAGAAAAGTGAGAGAGGCTAAATTACTGAGTACTGTGTATGAGCTCACCACTTTGAGCAATGTGGTAGATGAATTGCGTACGGACTGTGAAAGTTGGAAAGAGGAAGCCCAACGTGTCCAGCAGCAGCTAAAGAAGAAAGAAGCCTGTGTGGCAGAATTACATTCTCATTCCCAGAAACTAGCCAATGAGGTGAAGGCTCTTATGCAGGGAAAAGGAGATTCTGAACACAAGAGAAAAAAAGTAGAGGCACAGCTGCAGGAATCGCAAGTCAAGGTGCCAGAAGGTGACCGATTGTGTGCTAAGCTGTCAGAGAAGGCAAACCGACTGCAGGTTGAGTTGGACAATGTCACAAATCAGCTTTCTCAAACAGACAGCAAATCTAGAGAAATTGCCAAAGATTTCTCTATCTTGGAATCGCAGATGCAAGACACGCATGAACTCTTACAGGAAGAGAGGTGTCAAAGGCTGAGTTTTAGCACAAAACTAAAACAAATGGAAGTTGAGAAAAATGGCATCCTGGAACAATTAAAAGAGGAGGAGGAAGCAAAGAAAAACCTATCAGAGCAAGTCACAACACTGCAAGCTCAGATAGCGGATATGAAAAAACGCATGGAAGAAAGCGTTGGTTCATTTGAGAATGTTGAAAATGTGAAAAAGAAGTTTGATCAGATGCTTGGTGAGGAGAAGACTGTCTGCAAAATATGCAGAAGAACGCGACCGTGCAGAAACGGAGGCGCGTGATAAAGAGAGCAAAGCCCTGTTCTTGGCTCGCTCCTTGGAGGAAGCTCTAGAGTGTAAGGTTGAACTAGAAAGAGTTAACAAACAGCTGTGTACAGAAATGGAAGATTTGGTCAGCTCCAAGGATGATGTTGGAAAAAGCGTTCAGGAGCTAGAAAAGTCTAAGCGAACCTTAGAACAGCAAGTAGAAGAGATGAAGATTCCGTTGCAGGAACTGGAAGAGGAATTACAGGCAACAGAGGATCTGTCCCAAAGAGGGGATAGTGTGCCTGATGCAGTTTTTAAAGGATCGGTGTTTTGGGGTCTGTCCTGAGTGAGCATCAGAAATTTGATAACATGTTGTTTGAATCACCCCTCTGGAATAAACATTTCCTTCAAAAATGCCACCTAGTGGAGAAAACTAAGGCTGTTGGTGAAAACGTGAAGCAAATGAATAAGTGCCTTTCAGGGAATATTTCCAAAATGGAACTGGTGAAAGACAGGTGGCAGAAGTTTGAGCGTGATCTTGAGATACATTCCATGTGGAGTTCAGATAAAGAAAAGGTGGTGAAAGACAGGTGGCAGAAGTTTGATCGTGATCTTGAGATACATTCCATGTGGAGTTCAGATAAAGAAAAGGAACCAGGTGACCTTGAGCGGTCAAATAGTTCAGCAGAAAGTGCATTGAAGAAACCTGTAATAGACTGTGTTGTTGCCTTTGACCCATGTGTTGGTGGAAGGAAAGTTGATGATGTCTCTGGAAAAAGGAACAGGGGTCACTTTGAAGAAATGTGTGACCGCCTGTTGTCGCAAATGGAAGGCCATCTGCACAGCATCTTAGAGCAAGCTAAGCTTAAGAAACAAAGAGTCAATCATTGTGTACAGCTGTATAGAGAGGCAACTCAAGTCACAGAGGGACGTCAAGAGTCCCTACTTGGAACAAAGCTAAGTGAAGCAGAGGTTCTCAAAGTTTTGTGGAAAACATTTATTGATTGCAGAGTGAGGCGGCTCAAGAATGTTGAAGACATTAAGACTAGCAAAATTGAGTTGCCTATGGATCACGGTCCTCCATGGCGGATAGGACAAACTTGTATGCAAGACAAACTTGAGAAGGAGCGAAATGATGCCAAAAATGCAGTTGAGGAATGTGTATATGAGATGAGAGACAAACTGTGTGACATTTATGAGAAATCTATCAATGAAGATGACAGAAACAGTTTAATCCGGAAGCTTGAGGATACTAGGAGGCTTATCAGTGAGAGTCAAGAGAAGTGCCTGACGGCGTGGCAGGAAGATGGTGCCGTGAGGAGGCTCGCTGAGGAGCTCTGTGCTCTCTGCAACGGCGTCCGCCCGTAATTAGCGGCTGTCCGGCATATCCCTCCACCGGAAACCTCGCGAGACCAGCGGCTCACCTAGGAGCTCACACACCGCCTCTTTGCGCGGGGACATCTGAAGCCGGACGGCGTGCAGCTCCGTAAGCGGGGAGACGAGTGGCGGCTGAGAGACACCATTGGAGCTACGAGGTTACCCCCGCGCCAGAGCGGATCTTGGCTCCGAGACTAGAGCGGCGAGCGGAGGTGGAGGGAGCCTCACAGAGGATCGAGAATCTCCTAGCCTCCAGCCTGCCGACGGAGCCCACAGCTATAGAGGAATGAATGGTGGTGGATTTCCCTCAGAGGTATAAGCTGAGGAGGACACCTAAACAGGGCTCGTGACCAGCTCATGCAAGCTGGAGTAGTGCCCGGCGCAAGGAGCCAAGGCCTGACGGTCCGGTGCGTGGATATTTCCACATATTTCCTCCGGGGATCTCGGAGTGGAAGGGTGGAAGAACGCGCTAATATGGCGACAAAGCGACCGGCTGAAAATACTGAGGTGGCGGCAAAAAAGGGCGCTAAATGCACAGGTAACAGCAAGGAAATCCAAGAGCAACCTATAGGCGGCAAAAGGGACGAGACATCCACAGTTTGTGATGAATGGCCGATAGCACAGTCTCCATCACCTCAAGCCTTGCAAACGCAACCAGAGAGCTGGAAGGAGATCCTAGCCATGATGCCTACTAAGAAGGACTTGACGGAAATAGCTGCAAACATAGTAAGTTCTTTAACTACTGAAATAAATTCATTAAAAGGGACAGATTAACAAATTGGATGGCAGGATTGTGGTGGTGGAGAATGGACAAAGTCAGCTAGAGGAGAGAGTGGAACATATTGAGACTGTCCAAAAATCAATGGCTAATAAATTAATCATGCTACAGTTACAACAGGATGACGGGGAGAACAGACAACGGCGGAATAACATACGACTCAGGGGTCTCTCTGAAGACATCCCAAGTGCGGAATTAAGGGGCAAGCTCGGTGAAATATTCAATGACCTACTGGAACGACCCCTTACAGAGGCCATTGAAATAGACAGAGTCCATAGAGTGAGAGCTCCCCGTAGTGTGGGGGCGGATTTCCCCCGGGACGTACTAGCAAGGATCCATTTTTTTGCTCAAAAAGATCAAATTATGCTGAAAGCGTGGGATAGGGGCCCCTTTGATTACGAAGGGTCAAAGATCAGGATCCTGCCAGACCTCTCTAAGAAGACAGTAAGAATGCGTGCAGTGGTCAAGCCTTTGCTTGAAGAAATTCGGAAAGCGGGGGCTATTTACCATTGGGGACACCCATTCCACATAAGGATACAGAAGGGGGACTCTATGTTTATTTTGAGATGGCCTGATCAGTTGCAAGGACTTTTTTCCTTTTTAAAGATACAACCAATTGAGGTAGCAGATTGGCTAGATGTATTAACAGCATAGAATAGCTCCCGAGGAAAATAAGCAGTAGGAGGGAGAGGGTGGAGATGCAGAAGGGCTGAAGTAGGGATGTGTTGAAAAATAGCGGGGTATATAACTCAAGTTGTTGGGTAGATAGGTGTTAGATATCTGATAATTGTAATGGCCGTAATTACGGGGAGGGGGATATGCGGGGCTATACATACTAGGGGTTGGGGATAAGGGATGGAGGGGGGGTGACATAAGAAGGGTTGGGAATTAATAAATGAATGGGTGTTGTGATATATGACAATGTGGTGAGTTGAGATATAATGTATTATTAAGCGCTGCATGATACCCATCCAGAACCCCCCAAATCCAAACCCACCTGTCACAGATGAGCGAGAAGGGCGGACGCCCAGGGACGCACGGACCCTGGGAGGTCTGTGGTCAGGATTTTTGTCCCTTGTTTTTTTTTTTGTCTTGTTTTTTTTCTTCTTTTTTTTTTTTCTTCTTTTTTTTCTATTTGTGTGTGTGTTGAGTTGTTTGTAAAGGGAGAAAGAAGTCCTTCTCACGGCGCGCATCTTGATTGCCCGCCCAAATAGGACGCGTCTTGGTACGCAAGGTCAAAATTAGGCCAAAGAAAGTCAAACACACTGACACACCAGTAGTGGGGGGAGCGGAAGGCGGAGGGGAGCGGGGTAGGGGGTGGGGGGGGGGTTACCCCCTTTTTTTTTTTTTTTTTTCACTTGCTCCCGGACGTTTTTCTTTTTCTCTTCCCTCTCTCTCTCCTTCTCCCCTCTCCCGCCCTAGTCCCCTCTGTGCTATATGGTAGAGTATTAGTGGGAGGGGAGTCGTGGGATTCTTGCCTGTCGAGTAAGACAGGAATATAAGACAGGGAAGGACCAGGTAAGCAGGTGGAGGTATGCAAGGTACTAAAATTACGTTCCTAAATGTCAGGGGGCTGTCGACCCCCGAAAAAAGAACACGATTGCTGCTGGACATGAGACGCAGTCGAACACAGATCGCATTTATTCAAGAAACATACTTTAAATATGAAAAAATCCCGAGACTACACAATAAGAACTTCCCGTGGGCATACCATGCCCCATCCCCAATAGCAAAGTCTAAGGGAGTTAGCATTATTATAGCAAAAGAGGTTGCTTGGACCCATATCGACACACGCTTAGATCCACAGGGAAGATATTTAATGTTAAAAGGCAAGATTGGGAATAAAATGATCACTTTGGTAAATACATACTTCCCTAACAGTAGCCAGCTGGCATTTTTACTACTTCTGACACCAATAATCCTTGAATTCCAAGAAGGCTCGCTAATTATGGGTGGGGATTTCAATTACGCGGCCGAGCCTATGTTGGATACGTCAATGGGAACGTCACATCTACCATACGCTCGGTTGAAAAAACTAAGTAGGGAGTTGTCCCTGCTTGGGTTAATTGATCCTTGGAGAATCATGCATCCAGAGGTGAAAGACTATACTTATTTCTCCCCAATACATAATAGGTATTCTAGGATTGATCGGATTCTGATCCTACAGATAGAGCTCTCCAGAGTAGTGGCGTCTCAGATTGGATCTTTCTCCATGTCGGATCACTCGCCTATCCATATCATAATAAATTTTGAAGCAGGCCCGAAAAGGCCACCGACATGGAGATTGAACGAACTCTTAGTACAATCAGTGGACACAAAGATGGAGATTCAGATAGAATTAGAAAGGTATTTCCAAGAAAATACGAGTGAGCAAGCGACACCATCGAGCATATGGGAGGCACACAAGTGTGTCATCAGAGGGGTGATGATACGGTTGGGTTCCAAACGTAAACGCGAAAAAGAGAGAGAGATTGCTGAGTTGCTGGCTCAGATAGAGACTTTGAGTTTAGTGCATAAAAAAACAGTGGCGAAGATACAACTGGCGCCCCTAACGAAGGCCAGGGAAAAACTCAATGAATTGCTATATGAGAAAGTTATGAGATCTTTAGTGGCACAAAAAAGACATTTCTATGAATATTCAGACAAACCGGGGGCGATGTTGGCCCGAGCCTTAAGGGGACCGCAGAAACGAACGGTAATCAACCATATACGTGCAAAGGGGGGACAAAAAATATCTGGAATAGCAGAAATTGCAGAGGAATTCAGTAGATTTTATCAAGGACTATATGACATCGCCTCCTCTGAGCCAGCCAGAGGGGGAGAGGCTGGCCTCAATGAGGCGATCAATTATATCAAAAATTCGGACATGCGGGCATTGGACCCGGACCAGGCGAGCGGAATGGAGGAGAGGATCTCAGAGGAAGAGCTTAAGTTGGCCCTCTCGCAAACAAAACCACACAAAGCCCCCGGCCCAGACGGCTTCTCTTTTCTATATTATAAGCAATTTTTTGAGATCCTAAAAGCTCCTCTATTAGCGCATTTGAATTATATTGGGGAGGGAGGAAGCATGCCAATAGATTCACTAAGGGCATACATCACCCTTATCCACAAAGAAGGGAAGGATGCTACGATATGTGGAAGCTACCGCCCAATTTCCTTGCTGAACTTGGATACTAAGTTATTCGCAAGGATGATTGCGAATCGGCTTCTTCCATACATACCGAGCCTAATCCATTATGATCAGGTGGGGTTTGTCCCAACAAGAGAGGCGAGGGACAATACTACCTGAACAGTGGACCTAGTATACAATGCGCAACGATGGAAAGTGCCAATGATGCTGTTGGCCATAGACGCCGAGAAGGCTTTTGACAGGGTGGCCTGGAATTTTATCAGGGCCACCCTGACTCATATTGGCCTAGGAGAAAGAATGCTGACTTACATCATGGCATTGTATTCTAGGCCCTCGGCGGCAGTTAGGGTAAATGGGTGGAATTCTGACTTCTTTCAGATTAAAAATGGCACTCGCCAGGGATGCCCTCTGTCCCCATTGATCTTTATTCTTGCGCTAGAGCCCCTGTTATGGAATATACGTCAAAATCCGGAAATAGCGGGACCTAATGTGGCAAAGGGGCAACACAAGGTGGCAGCGTATGCAGATGATCTGCTATTCTTTGTGACAGAGCCCGAAAAAACGCTCCCACAAATTTTAGACGCTATCAGTAAATATGGGGAGGTATCATTCTTTAAAATAAACATATCTAAATCATCGGCACTAAACGTCTCCATACCTGCAGGAAAATATAAGAATTTGTGGCAATGTTTCCCTTTCCAGTGGAATAATCAATCAATAGAATACTTAGGAATACATATTACTTCAAATCCTTTGGATTTGTTTGAGGTAAATTTCTCTCCACTTCTGAAGACACTGAGAACTGATGTACAGAAATGGCAGACATTGGTATTGTCATGGTTTGGTCGTTGTAGTGCTTTAAAAATGAATGTGTTGCCCCGACTTTTGTATGTGATACAAGCTGTACCAATTACAATACCAATGGCTTTCTTTGTGCAGGTTAAAAGATTATTTCTAAATTTTATCTGGGCTAAAAAATCTCCCCGTATAGGGATGCAGATCTTAACCCTCCCGAAGGCAAAGGGAGGAGTAGGATTGCCTGACTTGTTACGTTACTATAGGGCAGCCCATCTTATGAGGGTGTATGATTGGCACTGCAACCAATCACACAAACAGTGGGCACACATGGAAAGGGAGATAATGAATTCCCCTACACCATTGGCCCCATGGACCCCCATACTGAAAACAGATAAAATACTTTCCCACCCGACAATAGGGGCAACGCTACATATAGCAACAAAACTACAAAATCATCAAGTAGTAGCACCTCCGATTTCACCCTTGACACCTTTGGTAGGAAATTCTTCCTTTATCCCTGGGAATACCAATGGGAAAATCATAGAGCTAGCCAAGGCGGGCAGAGCACGTCTGAGGGACGTATGGACTCAAAAAGATCCACCAACTATTGAAGAGATAATGACATGGCCCGAAGGGAAGCTGGACATTTTTAGTGCATTTCAAATCAGACACTATTGTAAACAGTTGCAAAATGGGGGGTATATCCCAAGGTCATTAACACCATTCGAGTCTCTATGTGAGGGTGGGGAGCGAATTCAGCACGTACTATCTTACATGTACTCGCTATTAGGGGGTACACACGACTTACATCGCCTGAGTTTTGTGCAGAAATGGGAGAAAGATCTTGCTGTCTCTTTTAAGCAACAACAAGTAAACAAAATCCTGAGACTCGCGCATAAAGCATCAATTGCCAGCAGATATCAGGAGATTAGTTATAAAGTACTAACCAGATGGTATAGGGTGCCGAGGATCCTTCACAAAATGGATCGAAAACATTCGGACAATTGCTGGCGTTGTGGAGAAGCGGGTGGGACTTTGATACACATATTTTGTTCATGCCCAGCAATTGGGGAGTTCTGGAACGAGGTGGCTCGAATAATAGAGAAATTAACAACAATTAAGGTAAGAGAAGATCCGGCATTGTGCCTGTTACATTGTACGAGTAATTCTATTAAAAGATATAGAAATTCTATTTTGATACACTTATTGAACGCAGCGAAGGCTTGTATACCAGCTATGTGGGGACAGACACAGAGTCCAACAGTACGCTTGTGGCTCTCCAAAATAAGGGAGATTCAGAGGATGGAATCATTAACAGCAGCACGGTTAAGCATGGAAGAGCGACATAGGGTACGATGGCAACCTTGGACGCAGTTCACATTCTTTTCCTTTCTTCCTCTCTCCCGCGATCCTCTGCCTCGTTTTCTCTATACCTGGTGTGACAGTGGAGGAGGTAGCTCTGGGTGATTTGACAATTAGGCGGGTTATCTGGAATTTATGTTGTGTATGTCTTGTCTGGGATTGGGATTTTCCTCCCCCCATCCCCTTATATATTTTTTTTTTTTCCTTGTTCCGAGAAAGAATGATCTCTTTTTCGGCGCCTTTCTTTTTTTTTTTTTTTTTCTCCTCTCTCTTGTAGTAGTTCACGGATGTGTTTGGATTTATGCGGGCTGGTGACACGGGGGTCAATTAATCTGTTTTGGTGTGGGGCCTCAAGAATTGTGTGGAATGTTCACGGTACATGACATGGGGGGAGGTGGGAAGGGTTCCACCTCCCCTCCTCTTATGTTTTTTTTTTTTTTTTGTCTTACATTATGGTTTTATTCACTGTGTGGGAGAGTACAAACCTCCTTCTGCCTGTCGGGCCGAAGGTCAAAGTGCACAAACGGAAATTGAATAAGGTATTTGATCTCTTTTTTTTTTTTTCTTTTTTCTCCTCACAGGTTGCCCTCTGTCCGATGGACAGAAGGCCAGAGTGCACTAAGGGAATTTTATGGTGTACATCCTCCAAAGGAGGGGGATTTTTTTTTTTTTTCTTCTTCTTCTCTCTTTTTTTCAGGGTGCCCTCTGCCCGTCGGCAGAAGGCCAGAGTGCAATAAGGGAATTACATGGTGTGCATCCCCAAAAAGGGTTTTTTTTGTTTTTTTTTTTTCTTCTGTGTCTTGCACATTTCCTGATGGGATGGGGGGAGGTTGGGTGAAGTGTTTATGTAAATGTCGTTAATGTAATGTAGATATGTATATAATATGTAATGTATTTGAAAAACAATAAAATGTTGAGTTAAGAAGAGAAGTGCCTGACACATGCGTGTCTGCAAATCTGTGTCCCAACCCTAGGGTTGAAACAAGAGGGGGGGTATGTGACAGGAAGTCAGGTAAATCTGTGGATGTAGTCACAGACAGAAGATACATTTCCACCTGGTTTAGAAAATTCACCAATTACTATAGGGTGTCGGCTCCAAAGGCAGCAGGAAGGTGTAAAGAAGTTGAAAGGCCTTCAGCTGTTCGGAATGAGGAAGTTAAGGCCTCTATAATTTGTCCAAAGGAAGTCTAAGGATTGCTGCCTCCTGACGCTGTGTGGGCATGGGGAGAGGAGGACAGTCAGATGTGTGCCCCCTGAAAACTGTGTGAGCATGGGGAAGACCTCCTGAAGCGATGTGCGCTGAGGAGGGTAACAAGTGTGAAGACTACTCGAGGTGAGGTCTTGGATCGTTTCTATGTGAAAAGAAACCAATGGACATTTCCTGTGTGAAGGGGAAATTAATTAAGACTGAAGACTACTCAAGGTGAGGTCTTGGACTATTTCTGCGTGGAAAGAAATAAATGCACTGTTTGCTATGTGAAGAGACAAGCAAAGGAATGGTTGCTATGTGAAGAGTGTGAAGAGACAAACAAAGGGATGTTTTCTATGTGAAAGGAAAGTGCAATGAACATGTGCTGTGAGAAGAGAAAATAAATGGACTATTGAGTGTCTGCTGTAGGATCAGCAAAGTTTGCCCAACAGTAGGTTGGAGACAGACTCCGTAGGTAGGTTCCTGTATGTGAGAAGGTAGCCGCCCACAGTGGCAAGGATTTATTTTGTGTTTTATTTTTATTTTGATGTTTTTGATGATTGCAGTCTGGTGAAGAAAATTGCATGAATAAACCAAACTGTTTGCAACCACTTCTCAGCTATCTCCCTGTGTAACAAACCCCCTCAAGGGGTCATCCATACCCGCCACCGAGCTAATCTCCCACAATACCAAGCCACCTAGCTCTCTTGTCAACAGTACCTCTGCCTGCTCCCAACAGACTTCTGGATTCACTCCAGCCCTCTGGACTCACTGCCTTTCCTCAGTCTCTCAGACTCTTATAGCTGGCCAGCCTTTCCAAGTCCTTGGGCATAGAATTCCCCTTACACAGGCTGCAGTCTCCCACACGCCAGACAATGTTCCTGACAGTGGTATGTCTTCAAACAGCAGCAACTGCCCACATTCCAACTTCCACCTTCTACTGCTCTCACCAGCCCCTTGTTATATGGGCTGTATGCACCTGAGCACACACCCTGCTGGCTGTCCACAACACCCGGACACAGGGTTGGAGATTCCATCCCACCCAAGACTCTTAGTAATCTCCAAACTACAGAGCCCCATCCAGAAATAGCAAACCCCAGAGAAAGCTGCCAGAGCAGTTTCTCCTCTTAAAACCTAAGCTATGTAGCTCTACAGCCAGCAGACATGCAAATTCTGTGTCCATTTTCAACCCATTTCCATAGTGACAGAGCCTCACCCTGTCACAATACACACACACATATGTTCTCTTCAGTTAGCTTAAAAGTAAAATAACTTAACCCCATTATTTGTTTCTCTTTTGAAGTGTATGTAAACCCAATTACATCTATGCAGCAGGGGTTGCCAACCCCTGACAAGCGTGCCAGACATCAACAAAGCTGGCTGGCTACAATAGAGTGTCCTGCCTGTCTCTATTGCGGCCTGCCTCACTCACCAAGCAGTATTTAGGATGGCTAGATCTATAGGGCGGTGCACCCCCCCAAGGATGCTGTGCCAGTTGGTCTTCAGACTGCACTCAACCTCACACAGAACATGCACACAGCTGAGATTGGAACACAGAACATACACACAGCTGAGATTGGATTATTGTACATACAATCTGCACAGTGTGTAGCTGACTGTTGCAGTTCTGACCTATGAAATCCTCAGATTGGAAAGGCATCAGAGTTGCAATAGCCAGCTACATACTGTGCAGATTGAGACTGTATCAGTAAAAGAATCCAATCTCCGCTATGTGCAGTGTGGGGCGGAGCAGTGTGACAGACCCAGCCGGGACAGGAGCTTTTGGAGAGGACTGGGAGCAAGCCTCTTACCCACTGACTATGGTCCCTAGCTTTTGGGGGAACACTGCTCTTTGTGAGGTGCATGCCTGGGGGACCTTTGGAGTAATGTTACTTTGGATTCAAGTCCATGTCTCCCCAAGACAGACAGACTCTGGGACTCTAGGCCCGGGGGCCCTGTTTAGGGCCTAGCTGCCTCAATAAAAATAGTGACTGCTTCACACTGTGAGACTAGCAGATGTTGATGTCATCATCAAGCCACCTGTCTGGGGTCCCCTTCCATAATGTGTTTATTGTAAATAAGTCTCCTGCTATAGTCTGTTGCCTACTAGTCTGAGAAGGGGGGAGATCACTGTTTGTATTGTTAATTATGCTAATTAACAAGCTAATTAACACACCTATTGTCTGCTAAGCTTGTATCTCCCATGGTTAATTGTTCATTGTGTCACCTTTTGTTTGCCTGCTAGCATTCTCTGCACTCTAACTAGGCTGGTTTAGGTGCATATAATGTGATCAGCCTCACCTGGTTGTGTAGTGTAAATTCTCTGTGGGTTTTCAAATAAAGAGTTCCAGTTGTGCAGCTAAACAAGTCCAGTCTAGTTCTTGGTTGCATTATGCCACTATAATATCTGATATCTATGTTCAGACTGGAGGAAGAGGTATACTGGCGGAAGCACTTAGGAGTGTGAGCCAGTTCAGTCACAAGCAGCACTGCAGAGAGGCCTGTCAGTAGTGACCCCATCTTCTGCCCTGCTGACCCCAATCTATAGCCTGCTGACCCCATCCTATAGCCTGCTGACCCCATTCTCTGCCCTGCTGACCTCTATCCTCAGCTCTGCAGACCCCATCCTCTGCCCTTCTGGCCCCTGTTCTATGCCCTGGTACCCCATCCTCTGCCCCGCTGACCCTGTCCTCGGCCCCACTGACCCTTCTCCTCTATCCCACTGACTCCTGTCCTATGCCCTGCTGACACCATCCTTTGCCCCACTAGACCCTGCCTTCTTCCCTGCTAACCCCATCCTATGCCCTGCTGACCATTGTCCTTTTCCCTCCTGATGCCATCCTATGCATGGCCTAAATCTTGTCCTCTTCCCCACTGACCCCTGTCCTATGCCACGGTGACCCCTGTCCTATGCCTCACTGATCCCTGTCTTATGCTCTGATGACATCATCTTTTGCCTTGTTGACCCCTGCGCTCTTCCCTGCTGTCTCCATCCTATGCCCTGCTGATTTCCTCTTATGCCCTGCTGACCTCTGTTCTATTCCCTGCTGGCCCCTGTCCTAGGCGGTGCTGACACCATCCTATGCCCTACTGATCCCTGTTCTATGCTCTCCTGACCCTGTTCTATACCTCGCTGCACCCTCATGTCCTGTTGACCCCTGTCCTATGTCTTGCTGAAACTAACCTTTGCCTCACTGACTCCTATCCTATACCCTGCTATTACCATCCTTTTCCCTATTGACCCCTGTCCTCTTCTCTGCTGACCCCATCCTATTCCCCGCTGACCCCTGTCCTATGCCCTGCTGATCTCATCCTATGCCCTGCTGACCCCTTTCCTTTCCTCTTCCCTGCTGACCTCATCCTATGCTTTGCTGACCCCCTGTCTCATGCCCTGCTGATGCCTTCTTATACCTCACTAACCCCTGTCCACTTCCCTACTGGCCCCATCTTATGCCCTCCTGACCCTGTCCTATGCCCCGTTTACCCCTGTCCTGTGCCCTGCTGATGCCATTCTATGCCCTGCTGACCCTTATTCTATGTCCTGCTAACCCCATTCTCTGCACTGCTAACCCCTGTACACTGCCCTGCTGATACCCTGTCCTCTGCCCTGCTTGACCCTGTTAAACACCCTGCTACACCCTGTTCTCCACCCTACTGACCCCTGTCCTCTGCTTTGCTGACTACTGTACAGTCTCATGCTGACCTCCCATTCTCTGCCCTGCTGGCTTCTGAACACTACCCTATAAACTGTGGACCCTATCCTCTGCCCTTTTGACTTCCCATCCTCTGCATGGCCATATCAGACAGGCTAGATTTGGTCCTGGTATTAAGTCGGGCGCCCAGAGCTGCCTGCTCTCATTTGGACTGGTAATTACCTAGCTATAGGCCACTACTAATTTACAGGTGCAAGAAATGGGAATGAACTGAGGTGTGAAGGTGCAGGAACTGGGGCTGATCTGAGGTGTGAAGGTGCAGGAATTGGGGTGATCTATAGTTTGAAGGTACAGAAATTAGGCTGATCTGACATGTGATAATGCAGGAATTGAGGCCGATCTAAGGTGTGAAGGTGCAGGAATTGGTGCTGATCTGAGGTGTGAAGGTGCAGAAATTGGGCTGATCTGACATGTGATAACGCAGGAACTGAAGCTGTTATGAGGTGTGAAGGTGTTGGAATTAGGACTGGTCTGAGGTGTGAATGTGCAGGATTTCGGGTTCTGCCCCAAATCCTGTGAAGGTCAAAGAATTGTGGTAATCTGAGGTGTGAAGCTGCAGGAATTGGGATGATCTGAGGTGGGAAGGTGCAGAAATTGGGCTGATTTGATATGTGATGATGAAGGAACTGTGGCTGATTAAGTGGTGAAAGTGCAGAAATTGGGGTGATCTACATAGTTGATAAAGGTTGAAAAAAGACACCAGTCTATCCAGTTCAACCTATGGTGCATGTGTGGGTGTATGTGTTTATGTCAATAGTACATTGTATATCCCTGTATGTTGTGATCGTTAAGGTGCCCATCTATTCGTTTTTTTATACTCTCAACACTCTCTGTTGATACCACTGCTTGTGGACGAGAATTTCACATCCTTGCCGCTCTGACAGTAAAGAACCCTCTACGCAGTTTAATGTTAAACTACTTCTCTTCCAATTTCAGTGAATGGCCGCGTGTCTTTTTAAATTCCCTTTCACTGAAAAGTTTTTCCCTATGTTAGGGTCACCAGTATGGTATTTGTAGATCGCTATCACATCCCCTCTCAAGAGTCTCCTCTCCAGAGAGAATAAGTTCAATGCTTGTAGTCTTAGCCTCTTTACTTTGTTGCCCTTCTCTGGACTCTCTCCATTTCCAGTAAGTCTTTCGTGAGGATTGGTGCCCAGAACTGGACAGAATACTCAAGATGCGGCCAGACCAGAGTCTTGTAGAAGGGGAGAATTATTGTGTTATCTCTGGAGTGAATCCCCATTTTAATGCATGCCAAAATTCTGTTGGCTTTGCTTGCAGCAGCTTGGCATTGCATGTCATTGCTCAGCCTGTCATTTACTAGGCCCCCCAGGTCCTTTTCCATACTAGATTCCCCAAGAGGTTCTCCCCCAGCGAGTAACTTGCATTCGTATTTTTAGCACCAAAATGCATCACTTTACATTTTTCAACTTTAAACCTCATTTGCCATGTAGATGCCCACCCCATTATTTTTTTTAGGTGTTCTTGTAAGGTTTCCACATCCTGTGCAGAAGTTATTGTCCTGCTTAACTTTGTATTATACGCAAATATTGAGATTGAGCTGTATATCCCATCCTCTATATCGTTTATGAATAAATAAACAGAATAGGACAGATCTTTTGGGAACCCCACTTATCAGACCAGACCATTCATTGTACTTGCTATTTATCACCACCCTTTGGACCCGCCCCTGGAGGCAGTTTTCAATTCAGGTATTCACTCTATGGGCCATGCTGACAGACCTCAGTTTGTAAAGTAAACATTTCTGTGTAACTGTATCAAATGCACTTGCAAAATCCAGATACACCACATCCCCAGGCCTTCCTTTATCTAGATAGCAGCTCACTTCTTCATAGAACGTAAAAAAAATTAGCCTGGCAAGAACGATTACCACTAATACCGTTTTTATTACTAAATTATTGGATATAGCCCCTTATCATCCCCTCCATTAGCTTACATACTATCAATGTTAGGCTGACTGGTCTGTAGTTCTCATGGTTATATTTCGCTCCTTTTTTTAATACTGGTACCACGTTGGCTTTTCTCCAATCAGCTGGTACCATTCCAGTCAGTAATCTGTCCATAAAAATTAGGAACACTGGTCTAGCTATTACCTGGCTGAGTTTACCCTCAGGTGTAAGCCATCTGCTATGTGCCTTTTGCGGTCTATTTTAGCTGCCCTGATTCCACTCTTACATTTCCTATTATATTATTTGTATTGTTGAAATGCTGACAATGACCCCTCAGCCTTGTATTTTTTTAAAGGCCCTTTCTTTTGCTTTCATATGCATTTTTACGTTAGAGTTTAGCCACCCAGGATTTATTTTAGCTCTTTTAAACTTATTTCCCGTTGGAATGCACTGGCTACTAAAACGTGAAGGTGCACAAAGTGGGGTGATCAAAGGTGTGACGGTGCAGAAATTAAGACTAATCTAAGGGGTGGAGGGGCAGGATTTGGTATGATGGCCCAAATCCTGCGAAGGTCCAAGAATTGGGGGATGTGAAGGTGCAGGAATTTGGCTGATCTGAGGTATAAAGGTGTAGGAATGTGGGTTGATCTGGGGGCGCAGTTGTAGGTCCTGCTCTGTGCGCTCCTGTGGCTGCATCATCAAGTCTACGGGATGTAGCGTTGTTACTGTGCAGAGCAGGGTAAAGGCAATGCTTCTGTCATCGGCTCAGATACATCAGTGACTGAGGGGGTACATTTATCTGATCTGAGGTGTAAAGGTGCAGGAATGTGGGCTGATCTGGGGCGCAGTTGTATGTCCTGCTCTATGTGTGCTCCTGTGGCTGCATCACCAAGTCTATAGGATGTAGTGTTGTTACTGTGCAAAGCAAGGTGGAGGCATGTCAGGGTGTCAGAAAACCAGACTACTCAAAGCAAAAGTGAGAACCAAAATCAGGAACAGCCGGGGTCAAGTGCAGAAGTGGGTAGTCATCCAAGCTGGAATCGACTCAAGAAGGGGTAGTCATCAAAGCTGGGGTCAAGTCCAGTAGCGGGTAGTCTGCCGATGCGGGGTTATCTGCCAATGCGGGGTTGTCTGCCAATGTGGAATCGAGAGCCAGGAAAGTCGTCAGCCAAGCCAGGTCATGCACAGAGGAACACAGAGAATAAAATACTGCTAGCAGTGATGCATCTTGGAGCACACACACAAAGGCAAGGACTACAAGCCCTCAGGTGATATATATATAGTAAGGTGTGCAACATCATCACTGAGCAACGCCCAGGCAGCAGGCAAGTGATGATGCAAACTGAGTTTATAAGAGATAGCAGTCTGCACATGTCCAAGATGGGTGCCGACAGGAAGGCAAGGTAAGACCTTGACAAGGCAGTGCTCCTGCCATGGGCTCAGATTACATCAGTGAGTGAGGGAGTACATTTACTACAGACTCCCCCCCCCCCCCACACCTATAAAAAGAAAAAATCCCACAATCAGTGGTGGTGAGTGACACCTTAACCCCCTTCCCTATTGGTTTCATCTACACAGGGTGACTGGGCAAGCTCTTTCCCCCAGCAGTGCACTCTCTGTCCAGCCTAGTACAGCCCCTCCCTGCCCTATTGAACTGTGCACATACACACAAGGTGGGGGAAAGCAGGCCGCACTCTGAGCTGCCAGGTAAAAGCTGTGGGATTGAATGTGAATCTGGAAGTCAAAGGGCCTGCTGAGTTACCTCTTGTACATACAAGTCCACCACTTTTACAGCTCAGAATGTGGCCTGCCTGCCCTGACCTTGTGTGATAGTGCAGTTAGCTGCAACTTGGAGGATCTTGGCGCATGGTGGAAGCAGCAGGTGGCAGTGGGGAGCCCCAGGTCAACTTTTGCATCTGATACAAGAATAGACCATTTATTCATAACCCAAAGGGATCTCCCTAACCTTACGGATGCTAACATTGGAGTTATCTCACTTTCAGACCATGCCCCGATAGCGATCTCGCTCTCCTCGTCTACGAACTGTAAACCAGTATTCAACTGGAGGTTGACCCTTCTCTCTTAATAGACGCCAAAATACACACTGAAATACAAATGACAATTACTTTAATGAAAACCAATCACCTGACATTTCCCCCATGACATTATGGGAAGCACACAAGTGTGTGGTTAGAGGCGAATTCATTACGTTCGGGGCGAGGAGAAAGAGAGAGAAAGAACAATATGTCCAAGATCTAATTGCAAAAATATCGGGCCTTGAGTCCCAACATAAAATGTCGCTAGCCAAACAACATCACCAAGAACTGTTATCCCTTAGGAACTCTTTGTCAGAAATCTTAAACAATAAAATAAAGAGATCACTTTTCTTTAAAAAGGTTATTTATTACGAATACGGGGACAAAGGAAGCAAATATTTTGCAAAAGCACTAAAAGAGGCACAAGCCTCCACTCAAATCCCATCTATTCGTGATGACACCAATAAAGTAACACATGACTCGAGAAAGATAGCGGAATCTTTCCGCTCTTTTTACGAGAAATTGTACAATCTACCACCTCAGAGCGCCCCCACTGAAATTACAGACCCTAGACACACAATCATAAAACAATACAATACAGATAGTGGTCTCCCTCGTATTTCAGATAAAGATGTAGAGGACTTAGAAAGAGAAATGTCTACCAAAAAACCCAAAATGGCGGTCCTAGACCTTAGAAATGGGAAAAGTCCTGGTCTGGATGGACTAACCTCTCAATTTTATAAGATGTTTGAGACTTCTCTAACATCCCCTTTGACAGAAGCATTGAATGTAATAACCAAGCAACACAGTCCATCTCACGAATTCCTGACTGCTCACATCACGGTATTTCCGAAAGCTGACAAAGACCCGACAAGCTGCGCAAATTATAGACCAATATCCCTATTGAACCTCGATGTGAAGCTTCTAGCAAAAATCTTGGCCAATAGATTAAGGCCGTTACTGCACCACCTTATAGGTCCCGAACAGGTGGGCTTTATGCCTGGCCGTGAGGCCAGGGATAATATTATCAGAACTCTGAATTTGATACATGGAGCCCACAGATTTGGGATTGAAAGTCTTCTAATTTCCACTGATGCGGAAAAGGCCTTCAACAGGGTCGCCTGCGATTACCTGTTGGCAGTGTGTGAGCATATAGGTCTAGGAGGGAATATGTTGTCTTGGATCGGAACACTTTACTCAGACCCTATTGCCAAAGTCAAAGTGAATAATATTTTATCCGCCCCTATCCTTTTGAAAAATGGTACTAGGCAAGGCTGCCCTTTGTCACCCATCCTCTTTATTATGGCATTAGAGCCATTGATCAGACAACGGGGAGTCGGCTGTGCATGGCTTCCGCATAGGGGACAGGGAATTTAAAATATCTGCTCATGCCGATGATCTCCTCTTCTATATTTCACAACCCCATATTTCTATTCCGAACCTTTATTTACTCTTTCGCACCTTCAGGTATATATCGAATTTTAAGATCAACCACTCCAAGTCGGAGGCCATGGACATCTCACTTACCGAAAAATTAAAACAACTAACCGAATCTAACTGTCTCTACAAATGGGAAACAACTTCCCTGAAATATTTAGGAATCAAACTCACTCCAAACTTGGACGCCCTCTATGATGCTAATTTTACTCCAATCCTGAAAAACATCACTAATGATTTATGTAAGTGGGATATCAAACATTTCTCATGGTTTGGCAGAGCTGCTATTTTAAAGATGGTCATTCTTCCCAGGCTACTCTTTCATACCCTGCCCATTAAAATCCCATCTTCCTTTTTTCGGAAATTGACCAGTATCCAAAGAAAATTTATTTGGGCCAATAAAAGACCAAGGATCCAACTTAAATGTATGCATCTACCTAAGATCAATGGGGGGATGGGGGTTCCTGATTTTTATAAATACTACCAAGCCACCCATTTAACTAGAGTGATAGACTGGCATTGCCATATAAATCAAAAAGATTGGGTTGCTTTGGAGAGACATTGTTCCAAGTACCCGACCCAGTTTCTGTTGTGGCCTGACCCTCAAAATTACCCAGCTGACATTAGACAGCACCCGTTAATTAACACCACTTTGAATATATACCACAAACTGGCGGACCGCATCATCTGTCCACAAATCCCAGCCCATTAACACTGATTACTCACAATCCAGATTTTATCCCGGGTATCAATTTATCATGTTCCGACTAACATCCCCTATTAGTCAAACATTGCGTTTGTAACAAAAGAATCCTGTCTCTTTCAGAACTGAATAACCTGAAACCTCAGAATATTTCACTGAACCAATGGAATTATATTCAACTGCACAATTTTGTCCAAAACAATAAAAAGAAAACATTGTGGGATAGACCACTGACGGCTTTTGAGGTGATCTGTGAGAACCAAGTTCTCATGTCAAAGATGACTTCGATGGCGTACAAGTTGCTTTCTGCCCCGCTAGCGAACTCTGTTGACAAATACAAGAAAGTATGGGAACACGATTTATCTTGCACAATCTCTGACAAAGATTGGGAAAAGGCATGTGTCTTCACCCACAAATGCTCCCTGAGCACAAGGATCCAAGAAACCTCATACAAAATTTGCACACAATGGTATATACGTAACACCAGTGAAACTAAAGACTTGGTCCCCTCAATACTCCGAGAGATGCTGGAGATGTCTAGCTCAAACAGGCACTTTTCTACATATTTGGTGGAATTGTGATCTGATAAAGATTTATTGGGACAAGGTTGTGCATTTGATCAAACAAATTACAGAAACTACCTTAGAACTCAATGCAACCAGTTGCTTGCTACATATCAACAACTTTTCATACAGGAAGTATAAAAAATCCTTAACCAGACATCTACTGAACTCAGCAAAATCCCTCATTCCTGTACATTGGAATTCCAAATCCACTCGCTCGATTAAAGATTGGGTGGACAGAGTAACTTCAATATACGAAATGGAGGAAATTCTCGCCATCAAAAAAGAGAATAGCAAGCCCTTCCATGATATGTGGAGACCATGGTTGATGTTCACTCTTTCTGCAGATTTCGAACAGCTAATTAAGAATTAGAAGTTTTTCAACTAACCCTTGTACCCCACTCTATCTTTCAGGAATACTAAGGATACAAATTAATCACCAGATTACCAGGCCAAAACCTCACATAACATCATGTCTTCCCTTATTCCCCCCCCCCTCCTTCCCCCTCCTTCTTATCCCCCCTCTTTTTTCTCTATTTCTAACTTTCCTCTCCAATTTCTTACTTTTCTTCTTTCCTAGGCCTCTATGGCCTCCACTTGAGACAAGTCCTATGACTATAGTCCTTGTCTCACTCGAGTTAATGTATTAATTTTCTAAGTTTTTCATTGAGTTTCTTTTATCTTAACTCAGTTACCTAAATTTGATGCACTTTTTACTCGCACCATTCTGTATGCAAATAGGGTGCACCTTTGTAATATTTGTACTTGTTGTACAGTTTTGTAAAAGTTTGTTACGTTGTCAACTAAAATACTGTACTTGTTTATTTTGGCATCTGGAGGCCCGAAAGCTTCAAGTTTTGCCCCTAGTATGAAGAGTGGGAGAAAGGCAGGGTTTCATAGTCCTATCTTGTTTTTGTTGTCCTGATACATAAGGCTAAGTGAACATTGCCATCCCAACACAGAAAGTGTGTTACTGGCAGAATCACCACGTGAAAATAAAGGAAAAAAGTTTGAAAAAAAGAAATGTAGTCAAAACATCTAATGACTGGTAAGCTGCAATATATCATGTTTTTTTTTTTTTTTATTATTAATTAGTGTTAGGTTAATATACGCTTTAAGGCTCGTTTATATGGTCATTTAGGGCCATACACCGCCAGGATCAGTGCATTTCTGCGGCAGGTATGGTTACGTTTGAGATTAGCCACGGACAGGAAGCCTGGAAAAATTAATGGCAGGTTAATATTGTCTAAGTCTGTTCACATGTCACACAACACACACAAGGGATTATTTGCAATTAGGGAAAGATGAGTGGTCCTGTATGCAAACAGATTGCATCCAGACACACTCATCTGCCCCTAACTGCAGGTAATCACTCCATGTGCCATTTCATACGAACAGCTGTGGAGTCTGTCAACTTGTTTGCTGTATGTATTCCGCCGGATGCCAACAATATGTACTGCAGACTGTATAAAGGGAAAATTTGTGTGCATATGGCCAAACCTCCTGATGGCGTTTGTATTGTGGCTGGGAAATATTAGTATGTTCAAATACCTAATAGAGGTGTAAATACCCTCATGTGTACACAAATATCCCTGGAGGTTTTAAAACTTACCTGTACTAATAATTCAGAGCATTGGATCAAATTAAAAATTTTCTGATATCATCATATGCACAGGCTATTAGGAGGACTAAGCCATCATGGAAAATGGTGACATTTTGGGCAGATTGATTTAGATTCACTGACTGTAATATTTTCAAGAATGCTTCTACCTTGGGGAGTCAAATTAATCTTCAGGAGTATGCATTAGTGATTATTGCATCCATTAGTAAATGTGATCAGGGTGTATCAACTACTAAAATAGTGAAGTCGGGGGCGTGGCTACGATGTGAAGCTCAGCAGACACACTGGACTCGAGCTCCGCTCCTTACCTTATCCTTCTGACTCCATCGGCATCCATCTCTCCTCCTTATCTCACCTTTGCCTTCACCCTGGGGTCCAGGAGAACGGGTGGCACCTCGCAGGCTCCTCCGCTGTCCCCGGGGAAGCTCCGTCCCGCCAAATCCTCCGGGAGTGCTTCGCGGCCTACGGGTCCCACGGCGGCCATCTTGGACGCGTGGCCTCTTCTACCCAGCATGTCGGCTGGCACTCAGACTGATGCGGACCCGGGTGGCCCCTCAAACCCATCTCCATCCGATATCCTGGAAGCTATCAAGGCGTGTAAGGATACCCTTACCGTTAAGATGGACTACCTCGCCACTGATATCAGCCCTAATCCAGCGCGACCTGGATACATTTCGTACCAGGATGTCGGAGGCAGAGGACCGAATCTCCCACCTGGAAGACTCCACCCGGACTGACTCCAGGGAATTGCACGCCCTTCAGCTCCAGGTCAAGGCCTTAATAAGATCGGGCCATAGACACTGAAAACTGCCTCCGGCGTAACAACATCTGGATCCTGGGACTGCCGGAGCGAGCCGAGGGTGCTAGGCCGGTGGAGTTTGCTGAGACTTTCCTTACTTCCCTCCTGGATCTCCCTGCCATGCCACCTACTTTTGTTGTGGAGAGGGCGCACAGAGTTTCCCCGGCCCCTCCGATCCCTGGTGCGCCGCCTCAGCCTTTTCTCCTCAAGTTACTCAACTACCGGGATCGGGACCGCTTGATGGCAGCGGCCCGCACCAAACAGGATCTCCGTTACGACAACGCCAAGATTATGCTGTTCCCGGACTACTCACCGGGGGTACAACGCCAACGTAGTCTCTTTACTGACACCAGGAAGCGGCTGCGAGACAAGGGCCTGAAATATAGCCTCCTTTACCCTAGCAGAATCCGGGTGATCGTTGGTGACCGGACGCGCTTCTTTGATGACCCGGGGGAGGCGGCTGCCTGGCTGGATGTTCGTTGATCGCTCCCCTTCTGCTGACTGCTTCCCTGGCCTGTCCCCTCCACCGACGGGAAGTATCTGAGCCTTTCTCCTGCAGTTTGTGGTTCACCCCCCTCTGTTGCTTGTTGGCCCCCAGACCTATCCTGCCTGCCATTTTCTTATTAGTGAGGACTGGCTGGTCCCTTGCCGTGGCTTTCCCACGCTTGGAACCCTGCCCTGCCTGCTGTCTCCCATGCCCTCTCCTTCCTTCTTACCCTGCATGCTGCCTCTAGATCTGGATGCCTGCCTTGATGGATGCCCACTGCTCAGGAGCCGTTTCTCCAGGGCCTCTTCCTCCCCCCCCCCCCCTCGCCTGACACTGCTCCTGTTGTGCTGTTTTTTTATTATTTTCTTCCTTGAGGTTTTTTCCTTTTTTACTCTATCTGCCCTCATAAACTCTGTGACTGTGATGGTTGCGCCGATCTCGGTGGCAGTGGCCAGCCTCGGACTGTGCTGCTAGTGCTCACAATTTTTTTTCTTGTTTGTTCTGGGTATAGACTGCCCCCTGGTTCCCCCCATGCGTTTTATGGGGTTCCCGGGGGTCGGTAGGGTTTGCTGTTTTTGCTCGGGCTGTTGTGTTCTGTTCTGGGTTATGTGTTTTTTTTTCTTCGTTTTTTTTTGCTCTGTTACGTGGTTTGGTGCGAGGATCTCTGCTTTATTGCTGCTCACCAGGTGCTGCCCTCTGGCCCAAAGCCTGACATTGCAAGCCCCTATCACTCTTTCTGTTATGCAAAAAAGGTGTAGTATTGCTCATAATAGAACAGAACAACCATACACTAGCAGCGCTTACATAAAACATATAAATGTATGAATAAAAGAAAAGTCCAATATGGTGCTAAATTGATAAGAATGTCATAAACACTCGTAGTAGATTCATCTATGGAATAAAGTTCATAATATGATGTATCCCTTTCTTCACCACGGTGTTGTATCAGATCAAAAACAGGACCACCTTCACCACACCAACGTGATTCCCCCGTGGTAATGGACACTCACCAGAAGGAAAATTATATGGAGCCTTTGAATATCATATAAACTTGCCATGCCAGGGAAATGACTCTGCCACTCTGTTCAAGAGACCAAGATTCTCCAATCCCCACAGCAATGATAACTCCAAATGCACAAGCTCCGCATCCAAAGTAATGTCATGCATGTAATCAGAGAAGAGGACTCATAGCGTAATAATGTAAAAGCCAGAGTTTTATTAAGAACAACCTCCTTCCCCTTTACAATTGCACTCACATATAATAAATCCAAAAACAGCATGTATGAGAAACAGATGACCGGTGTCCTGCGGTGACTCCCGGCTATGCTTACTCGCTGCTCGGTACAGTAAACGAACGAGTTCCGGGTGTGACGTCAGACGTCGGTATCCTAGGTGACCGCGTGCTCACGCATTTATGCGTTTCGTCATCAAGGACTTCTACGGAGGGCGTGGGCACGCGGCACGATCACCATCTTATATCTCACTCTGGACTGGGTGGTACAAGTACATGCTCCCAATCACTGCCATGGATGACCTAGAGACACGCCTGTAAACACCACTATCTGGAAGAGAAACCTCTATTGCAGGTTGTATTCCTGACTATACTATGCGTCACCCTCTCTCCGGCAACCGTTAAGCCCTCACACTCCACAATGCGTCAGTGGGCAAAAAAGTAAGCCGTCTCTTGAACGTGGCAGAATCATTTCCCTGGCGTAGCAAGTTTATATGATATTCAAAGGCTCCATATAATTTTCCTTCTGGCGAGTGTCCATTACCATGGGGGAATCACGTTGGTGTGGTGAAGGTGGTCCTGTTTTTGATCTGATACAACACCGTGGTGAAGAAAGGGATACATCATATTATGAACTTTATTCCGTAGATGAATTTACTATGAGTGTTTATGTCATTCTTAGCAATTTAGCACCTTCACCATATTGGACTTTTTTTTTATTCATACATTTATATGTTTTATGTAAGCGCTGCTAGTGTATGGTTGTTCTGTTCTGTTATGGGCAATACTACACCTTTTTTGCATTTTGGTTTCTTTTAATAGCAGCTGCTCTATTACACAGTGTTGCAGGTAATTCTTTCAGTATTTTGTATATCAGCGCTGGGTGAGTGGGCTTTATATTATTTATACCTACTCCTTTTATTGAATTTACTCTTTCTGTTATGGCGCCCTGTGACCCACACGCTTTTTCGGTGCTTTCCTGGAATGTCCGCGGACTGAATTCCAAATTTGAACGGGCGCTCCTGTTCCAGAACGTTAAAGCATTTAACCCCTCTATCCTGGTTTTGCAGGAAACGCACCTGGTGGGCAGCAAGTTTCAATCCCTGAAGAGACCGTGGGTTCAGAAAGCGTTCCACACCTCCTATTCCACCTATGCTTGTGGGGTGTCAATTTTGGTCCATAAGTCCCTGCCTGGGGTGGTTATGGCGGTTCACACTGACCCCCTTGGCAGGTATGTTATCCTGGTACTCTCTATTTGGCAAAAATGGTATGTGGTGGCTGGTATTTATGTTCCACCTCCTTTCAAATCTGAGGTCCTTTACACTGTATTAGACAGGATCTCTGCTTATAACCCTGCCAAGAGATGCTTCTGCTGGGGGACTTCAATGCCATCCTCTACCCTCTTTTAGATCGGCCTACGCCCCCCAAGGTGTTCTCCGGTGACCTCCTTCATTGGGCGGCAGCGGCCGGAGTTCAGGAGATCTGGCGGTGGAAATACCCCTCGCAGAGGGTCTATTCCTGTTTCTCTACCACTCATAAGACCGCCTCCAGGATAGACTATGCATTCGCTAACTCTACCCTGCTGTCGGATGTGGAGGAGGTGACTTACTTGCCCAGCGGGCTGTCTGACCACAGCCCCTTGATGATCAAGTTGCGCACTGGTTGTACCCGCAATGGCTCCATGTGGCGCCTGGGCGCCCAATGGATTGACCAGCCGGATATCTCAGCTCAGACCCCCCCCAATCTTGCGGGAGTTCTGGGATGCGAATGCCGGTACATCCTCTCCTGAGATACTGTGGGACACGTTTAAAGCTTTTACCAGGGGACATTACATCTCTGCTATTAAGGTGATTAAACTGCAGCAGTCCGCTGCGGTCTCCTCCTTGGAGATTACGCGGCTGCCCTTTTACCAGTCGAAACAACAAACCTTTGAACAAGGGGACCATAATTGGAAAGCTACTGGCGATTCTGTCTCATCATGCTGCCCCTCTGACCTTGGTCCCTGAGCTCACATCTCCCACAGAGGGAGCCATTACCTCGCCGGAGGAGATTCTTTCGGAGTTCTGCACTTTTTATTCTCACCTGTACACTACTACTCTCCCCCCAGATCTCTGCCCGAGAGAACTTTATCCCCGTCTAGATCCTATTGCCCTGGGTTGGTTGTCTGATCAGGAGAGAGCCGGTCTGGTCCGGCCGATCGCAGAGGAGGAGGTCTGGGTGGTTATTCGCTCCATCCCCAGGGGCAAGGCTCCTGGCCCAGATTGGCTGCCCATTGAGTTCTTCAAGACCCATCTCGATATTCTGGCTCCCTTGCTCGCCACCTTGTTCAATGATTGTTTGGCGGCCGGATTCCTCCCCCTTCCATGGCGCAGGCACACATTATCCTAATCCATAAGCCCCCTAAAGATCCCCAACTATGTGCCTCCTATAGGCCAATTGTGCTGCTTAACAATGGCCTTAAGATACTCACAAAACTGCTTGCTGCCAGATTACAACCATTGCTCCCCTCTGTTGTCGATCAGGACCAGACCGGTTTCATGGCCCATAGATCTACTGATATCAACCTTCGTAGACTGTATACTAACTTACAGGCCCAACATACCAACTCTGGCTCTAGGGTCGCTGCCTCTCTCGACATTGAGAAGTCATTTGACTCCATGGAGTGGCTCTTCCTGTGGGAGATCCTCAGATGGATGGGTTTCCCCCTCCTGTTCATCAAGTGGCTACAGACTATCTACAGATCACCGGTGGCTGCCATCCGCCTTATCGTCCGGGTTTCCGTTGTCGCGGGGTAAGCGGCAGAGTTGCCCTCTCTCTCTGGACTTGTTCGCCATTGCCATGGAGCCACTGGTGGAGGCGCTCCGCATCTCCCCTCACATCAGGGGCCTGCGGGTGGCTTGGGTGCAGGAGAGGGTGGCCCTGTATGCTGACGATCTCCTGTTGTTCCTCAATGACGCAGGTCCCTCCCTCGGGGGGGGCCCTGCAGGTGCTAAACACCTTCTCGGAGGTGACAGGTCTGCGGGTGAATTGGTCCAAGTTCCAACTGTTGGCCATAGACCCGGACGCCAGGGCAAGGGCACCTCTGGATAAACAAGCAAAAAATTGGGGGAGCAAACCCTGAACATGTATATCTAAAGCCGGTGCAGCTATGGACCAAGCGACATGTATATTAAAAAAGAATAGCGCACACATGCAAAATATGGAGACAATCCATAAATAAAAATGGGGATTTAGTCCCACCATATGGATGTCCCACTGCAGTGGGTGGACAATTTTACCTACCTGGGGGTGCGGGTGTCCCTGGACCGGGTGGACTTTATTGCCCTTAATCTTGACCCAGTGGTCTCTGGCATTAGGGCCAAACTGAAGGCGTGGGAACATCTCCCTCTTTCCCTGCTCGGCATGATCAATCTAATTAAAATGAAAATTCTTCCCAAACGTACTTATTTGTTTCATAACTCGCCCTGTTGGATTCCGAAATCTTTTTTTTGCCATCTCAATAAAATATTCTCCGCCTTTCTGTGGGGTTCCCACCCCCCTCGCCATAAATTTTCTACGCTTATACGCCCCCTGTCTCAGGGGGGATTGGCGTTCCCAGACTGCCACAAATACTTTTTAGCATCTCAACTGGTCACCGCGGTTTGGTGGCTGGCCCCGGAGGCATCCAACTCCACTGTTGTGGTGGAGGCCACGGTGTTGGGGTCTGTGGAAGCCCTGACTCATTTGCTGTTTAGGGGCCCTCGGGTTCCCTACGCCCTGACCACCTCCATGAAAACGACGCTCCGGGCCTGGTGGCAGGGGCAGTTGCTGGAGGCGTACCCGAGCACCGCAGTCTCCCCCAGCGCCCCCCTGCGGATTAACCCTTCCTTGCCACACTTATTCATCTTACCCGAACCTGTCCTTTGGACCAAACATAACTTTAAGAAGATTTGGGTTCTCACTGGTGACTTATCCCTCCCCTCCTTTTCACAATTGATCTCTACTCGCAATATTCCTTCCTCTTATATTTTCCATCACCTGCAGCTGTCCCACGCCTTCAGAGCCCAGTTTCCTAGCTCTAGCTCTCAGTTGGTACAATCAGATCTCATACGCCACGACTGCTCCGAGCAGGCTGTCTCGGTACTGCATGCCCATCCCCTCCGAGTTTCTCTACGGGATCGGTTGGTTCAATATAAAATTGACCATAGAGCTTACCTCACCCCTCACCGCATGTATAAAATCCATGCCTCCCACTCCCCGGAGTGCTGGGGCTGTGGGCAAGCTATAGGTGTCTTCATTCATATTTTCTTGACGTGTCCAGAACTCTCAACTTACTGGTCCCGGGTCTTTGAGGTGTCTTCCGCTATCCTGCAAATTTCGATGACGCCCTCCATCGACCTAGTTCCTAGGGTGGCGGATCGCACCCTTCTAGGTTTGTTATTTTTTATAGCCCTTCATTGACGCCGACGAGCTCCCCCCACGATTCTGCAGTGGAGGGGCCTGGTGGACGCGGCTATACCTCTGTACCGGGATACTTACTTTCATAGGGGTTGCCCAAAAAACAAAACAGGGTGTGGACGCGTTGGTTGGTGGATTCCTCCTCTGCATTGTTAAGTTAAATGTTGCTGTGCCTCTGACCCCCTGGTCTCGCTGCGCTACCCTCTATTGTTCCACTATACTTGATTGGATTACCTTTGATGCTAGTTGTACCCCCCAAGCCATACTTTCCACTTGGATGTGTTGGTTTTGGGCTGTGCTGATTTTTCTTTTACCTGCCATAGCCCCTGCGTGGGCAGCACAATGCTGATTATTTGTTTTTTATGATCCGTATTGCCGACTCTTCGCACCTAGTTTTGTTTTAGTTTTGTCTTGTTTTCTTGTTCTTGCTTTATATTTAAATAAACAGATTTTCCAAAAAAAATAGTGAAGTCATTTGCAATTAAAAAAACATTGATAAATAGCAAAATGCAAGCGCTAAATGCGGGTGATCGCGTTCGGTCGCGTTTGAAACGCCAGTAAACACACGTTCTGAACATCCTGAACGCAAATAATTGCTTTCCAAAAAACGACACTGAACTCAACTGCCTCTAAATGACTGTAAACGACTCAGTGTACATGGACAGATAAGATAACATAGAGGAGGGTTCTGGGGTTTCTGAAAAAAACGCCCAACTGCTTCTAAACGTCCGTTTACAAGTAGCAGTGTACATGAGCCCTAAGAATCAGTAAGAATCGAGGACATGCCATTTTAAATCGTGAGGGGGGGGGGGGGTTGAATCGAGATCACAATTTTTTTAACGATTAATTGTGCAGCTCTACTTTCTGTATTAGCATAAAGGTAGGACCTTCCTGTAGTACATTAAAGAATTCCCTCTCTAGATGGGACAGAAGCATTGGCTTTGGGGAATTTCCCAAAAGTAGTTTACCTATGGGGTCTTCAGGATCAGGGAGTCCCTAACCATCTAAATGTTGAAGCGGAGAGGCTAGAAAATACAGTTTAGGATCCCCTTGATCTTTAACACAGAGGTAATTGACTGCTTCACAAAGCTTGCATCATCTTCCACCTCCCAGGCTTAGAGAACCCTGAATTCCACCAGCGTTGCTGATGTACTCCCAATCCTTCTCCACCACTAATGTCACTACACCCTGCAAACTGGCCACAAGGGGACTGTGAAATTATTTGAAGACTCCATTATTTCCTGGTGCAGGAACAGCTGCAAACAGAGAAAGATTATAGGGGGAAGGGCTATAGCAAAGTGAGGAGGAGAAAAAGAAAAGCACAGCACAACAATAAAGGAATGGTTCTGGGGCCTGTTAGTGTTCTAGTGGGGGGAATATGTGGAAAGTGTGAACTGTGTTATGTACACTGTTTTTCACCCTTTGTAGAATAATATCGTGCAGTCCTGCTAAAAAAAAAAAAAAAAAAAATGGAGCCCAAAACCTGTGCTATCAAACTTCGGGGCCACTAAGTCATTTTTACACTTATACCTGGGAGATTTAGCTCTAAGCTCTGGTTCACATCACATCGCAAGTGATTTGCTCAGGAATCGCACCACATTTATGTCCAAATCACATGCATTTATGTGCAGTGCGATTTGAGCCCATCATTTTGTATGGCTCAAAACGCACCGCATCTGTACAAAAAAAAAGGCACCTTTTTTGCCGCGTTGGAATCACATCGCATTGGGTGTTCATACCCATGTAATCTGATTCAGGCAAACACATTGTGTTCTGCGACCTGCTTTTGGGGTGTCGTTAACTTTTAATTGGCACCTGCACCAGATCGCATGAACACAGTACGATTGCTATGCGGAAAACACCATGATTCCTGTGCGTTTCCCGCATTGCATCAGTGTGAACCCACACTAATTGTTTTTTAGGGAGACGCTTCCCACTCTGCATTTAGGACTGTTGCAGTAGCTACTTATCAAAAGGGGCTTAGTGTTATGTGATTAACCACTTCTGGACCGGAAGGATTTGCCCCCTCAGGGCTTCGGATTCGGCACTGCATTACTTTAACGGACAATTGGCGGTCGTGCGACGCTGTACCCAAATAAAATTGAGGGCTGGTTCAGACTACAAAAGCACACTCCAGATCTGTTCCAGATGCATTTCTGCATGCAGGTTTTTATCGCCTTTCCAGATACTTTTCTTTTCTCTTGTTCTTTTTCCACTGTACTGGGGTCTGGCGCGTTTTTGATGTGTTTTTCCGCGTTCCAGTACAGTCCAATGCTGGACTTTTTCTGGAACTGGAACGACCTGGAACTGGCTGCACTGGTGTGAATTCAGCTATTGGAAACCATATAATCTATGCTTTCCATGCTTTTTGATGCAGAAAAAATGCACTAGACTGCATGTGGTGTGAACTGGCCCTGAAGCTGTATAAAAAGGCCCCCACACTGGCTGCCTTTTTTTTTTGTTTTTCTTTTTAATTGGCAAAGGTCTTCCACAGCAAAGTCCAGCTAAAGTATGTGTATTGAAATAACTTGCACAGCAGCCCTGCAATGGGCCACGATTGTCAAAATTTGTCTCCCATGACTTCACCATGACACCTCCTAACTTGTTATAGGCATACTTTTACATCAAGTCCAAAAAAATCAAATATTGCCTGACTGCCTCAAAATAGTAGAAAGCAAATACTGCTATCCCGATATGAATTCAATATCATATGAGTACAATCTATAAAGAAAACTACATAAACTACATAAAAATGTATGTATGTTATATATACATCGCTCCCAACTGTTCCACTTTTGAGACCAAATCCCTCTGTCCCTGGTGCAGCTTCCCTCTTCACACTAGTGCGACTTGAGTCGCAGAGAATAACCTAAGGGAAATCACATTGTTTCAATGGTGTCTGTTCACATCAATGCAGCTCAGCATGGAGTGATTTTGGAAAAGGTTCCTGTACTACTTTGGTGCAATTCCAGCGCAGTTTTGGCCTCATAAAGCCTTATCAAGGTTGAATTAAATTAGCACTAAATAAATCGCACAAAGCCGTGATTCACATTGATGCAATTTCAGAAGTGAATCGAATTGCACTGAAAGGAAATAACATTGGTTCCTATAGAGCCTGTTGACATCAATGCAACACAGCTGCAATACAACTTTGGGAAAGGTCCTGTGATTGTTTGGTGCAATGTTGCGCTCCATAGACTTCAATGGTAATGCTTTCAAATTGCTTAGCTGTCCCTTTATTCCAGCAGGTTTTCTTCCCCAGCATAGAAATCGGAGCTATATCCAAAGCATGTCAAAATTGCATCAGGTTGCACTTGATAAAAAAGGTTTCTTCACAGTAAGAGCTGTGAAAATGTGGAGTAGACTCTCTCAAGAGGTGGTTCTGGCCAGCTCAGTAGATTGCTTTAAAAAAGGCCTGGATTCTTTCCTAGATACACATAATATAACTGAATACTAACATTTATAGGTAAAATTGATTCTGGGAAAATCTGATTGCCTATCGGGGGATCAGGAAGGAATTTTTTTCCCCCGCTGTAGCAAATTAAATCATGCTTTGCTGCAGTTTTTCACCTTCCTCTGGATCAAATCTGAGTATATTGTTTGATTTGTATGATTTTTTTTTTTTTTTTAATTGGTTGAACTTAAGACTTGGGCAGAGTGATTCTTTTTAGTGATTCAAATCCTTTGGATCAATTCAGTGAAATGATTTGAATCACGGCTCATTTCCTCCAAGCTGAGCTTAAGCTAGCGTCATGAACTCCAGTTCATGACGCAGTACAGTACAGTCAGTATATTAAATGTTAATAACTTTATTTTGCTGTTGTAAGGTGTATAACAATAACTGTTCTATCATCACTTCAATACAGAAAAATAGTCTGTGAGTCATTCACAGAATCAAGAGTCTTGCTGCCTTACACAGTTCATGATTCAAAACAGAACCATTGTGTGCTCTGTGATTTATTCCCTCACACTGCTCATGAATCTTATGTGCTCTGATGAGTCATTCACAGGCTCAGAGTCATACTGCTGGCTTATACAGCTCATGTTTCAATACAGAATCATTGTGTGCTCTCTAAATCATTCACAGACTCAGTTTTGCTGCTGTGTGCCTCACACAGACAGCTCATCATACATAGTTTTAGTCAGGTTGAAAAAAGACACAAGTCCGATGGTTGAAAAAAGACACAAGTCCGATACATCAGGAGGGCTTCCTCTGCACACAATCATCACTTCCAGCTGGGTCTTCACTACACACTATCATGGAGTCTCAGGTCAGACAGAACTTCCATAAAGACTGCGAGGCTGGCCTCAACCGCACGGTGAACCTGAAATATCACAGCTCCTATGTCTACCTGTCTATGGCCTCCTATTTTGACCGTGACAACGTAGCTCTTGATAATTTTGCCAAGGTTTTCCGGGAACGTTCAGAAGAGGAGAAGGAGCATGCAGAGAAGCTAATTACATAGTTACATAGTTAGTGAGGTTGAAAAAAGACATCCGTCCATCCAGTTCAACCTATGATGTGTGTGTGTGTTTGCTTTTAACCGTACATTGTATACCCCTGTATGTTTTGGTCTTTAAGGTGTCCATCTAATAGTTTTTTGAAACTATCAATGCTCCCTGCTGATACGACTGCTTGTGGAAGAGAATTCCACATCCTTACCGCTCTTACAGTGAAGAACCCCTTACGCACTTTAAGGTTAAACCGCCTTTCCTCTAGTTTTAGTGAGTGGCCACGTGTCTTATTGTATCTCCTTTCACTGAATAGTTTGTTCCTTATGCTCGGGTCACCAGTACAGTATTTGTACATTGATATCATATCCCCCCTCAATCGTCTCTTCTCCAGAGAGAATAGGTTCAGTGCTTGTAGTCTTTCCTCATAGCTGATGTCCTCCATTCCCCTAATTATTTTTGTTGCCCTTCTCTGGACTTTCTCCAGTTCCAGCACATCCTTCCTGAGGACCGGTGCCCAGAACTGGACAGCATACTCCAGATGTGGCCGGACCAGAGTCTTGTAGAGAGGGAGAATAATCTCTTTATTTCTGGAGTGAATCCCCTTTTTTATACATCCCAGTATTCTGTTGGCTTTGCTTGCGGCGGCTTGGCATTGCATGCCACTGCCAAGCTTGTTGTCTACCAGTACCCCCAAGTCCTTTTCCATCCTAGACTCACCCAGAGGTTCCCCCCCTAGTGAGTAGCTTGCTTTCTGGTTTCTGGCCCCCAAGTGCATTACTTTACATTTTTCAACATTAAACCTCATCTGCCATGTAGTTGCCCATCCCGTTATTTTGTTCAGGTCCGCTTGCAAGGTTTCCACATCCTGCATAGAAGATATTGGCATGCCTAGTTTAGTATCATCTGCAAGTACTGAGATTGTACTCGATATCCCCTCCTCTAGATCATTTATGAATAAATTAAACAGGATTGGTCCCAGGACAGAACCCTGGGGGACCCCACTTTCCACACCCGCCCAATCCGAGTACTCCCCTGGACTCTCCCCTGGAGCCAGTTCTCTATCCAGGTACTCACCTTATGGTCCATACCTACCTTCCTTAGTTTATACAGTAAGCATTTGTGGGGAACGGTGTCAAAGGCCTTTGCAAAGTCCAGATAAACCACATCCACTGGCTTACCTTTATCTAGATGGCAGCTCACTTCATCGTAGAAGGTTAATAGATTGGTTTGGCACGAACGATTTTTCATGAATCCATGCTGATTACTACTTATAATACCGTTTTCATTACTAAAGTCTTGTATGTGGTCCCTTAACATCCCCTCCAAAATTTTGCAGACTACTGATGTTAGGCTGACCGGCATATAGTTACCCGGGATATATCTCGGCCCCTTTTTAAATATCGGTACCACGTTGGCTTTTTTCCAATCAGCTGGCACCATACCCGTCTGTAAACTATCCTTAAAGATCAAGAATAATGGTCTGGCAATCACCTGGCTGAGCTCATTGAGAACCCTCGGGTGCAAGCCATCCGGTCCCGGGGATTTATTTATGTTAAGTTTCTCTAGTTTAGCTCTAAGTCTATCTTCTGTTAGCCATGGCGGCACTTCCTGAGGTGTATTATTTAGTTCGGCCTTACAAGCTGGGTTAGTGTAGCACCCCGATTCTTTTGTGAAGACTGAAGAGAAGAAATTATTTAACACTTACGCCTTTTCTCTGTCCTCAGTGGCCATTTTTCCTTTATCATCTTTTATGAGGCCAATGTGTTCTGGCCTCGCTTTCCTACTGTTTATATACTTAAAGAACTTCTTGGGGTTCTTTTTACTCTCCTCCGCTATATGTCTCTCGTGTTCTATTTTAGCCGCCCTGATTTCATCTTTACATTTCTTATTACACTCTTTGTAATGCTTAAATGCTGCCACTGACCCCTCAGTCTTGTATTTTTTGAAGGCCTTTTTTTTAGCACTAATATACATTTTTATGTTGGAGTTTAGCCACCCAGGGTTAAGTTTTGCTCTTTTAAATTTATTTCCCTTTGGAATGCACTGGCCAATCCCCTTGTTAAGTATGCTCTTGAAGCACTCCCATTTTTCCTCCGTGTTCTTTGTTCCCAGGGTTCTATCCCATTTGATATTTCCTAGCAGCGAGTACAGTTTTGGGAAATTGGCTCTTTTGAAATTCAGTGTCCTTATATTACCCTTGTGTTTCCTATTACTGTAATTAATACTGAAACCAATTGACCTATGGTCACTGTTCCCTAAGTTGTCCCGTATTTCTATATCCGGGAGCAGGTCTGTAATCAAGTACCAGAACCAGAGAGGAGGGCGGGTGTTTCTCCAGAGTGTTGAGAAACCAGAGCGTGATGACTGGACAAATGGTTTAGAGGCACTGCAAACTGCTCTAAAGCTGGAGAAATCCGTAAACCAGGTTCTGCTGGAACTCCGCAGTGTGGCTGCTGACAAGAATGACCCTAACATGACAGACTTCCTGGAGTCTCCTTATTTGTCAGAGAGCATAGAGATAATGAAAAAAATTGGAGATCACATCACCAGCTTGAAAAAGCTTTGGTCTAGCCACCCTGGCATGGCCGAGTACCTATTCAACAAACACACACTAGGCTGACGCTTCTAGTGCAGTTACAAGGCTTTTGTTCTGATAGCTCTATCAAGGCTGAAGAATGATATAATTTATACAAGCAAAAAAAAAAATAATACTTCTACCAGCATTCATTTATACAATAAATTTGGGACCAATTTAGTTTTGAAAAAAAAGACACAAGTCCATCTGGCTCAGCCAATAAAAAACAGTAAAGAAAACCCAACCTTACCATCCTATATACACAATCCTATACCCGCAGTTGATCCAGAGGAAGGCAAAAAACCCCAGCAAAGCATGATCCAATTTGCTACAGCAGGGGAAAAAATTCCTTCCTGATCCCCGAGAGGCAATTGTATATTCCCTGGATCAACTTTACCTATGAATATTAGAACCCGTTTATATTATGTACACCTAGGAAAGAATCCAGACCTTTTTTAAAGCAATCTAGTGAGCTAGCCAGAACCACCTCTGGAGGGAGTCTATTCCACATTATCACAGCTCTTACTGTGAAGAAACCTTTCTGTATTTGGAGACTAAATCTGTTTTCTTCTAGACGTAAAGAGTGCCCCCTTGTTCCTCTGTGTTGAACTTAAAGTGAATAACTCATTACCAAGTTCACTATATGGACCCCTTATGTATTTATCCATGTTGATCATATCCCCCCCCCTATTCTCTCCTTCTCAAGAGAGAATAAATTCAGTTCCTCATTTTCTCATAGCTGAGCTCCTCCATGCCTCTGCAACATTCTGTAACTGGAGGAGGCGCTGCGAGAAGCTGGAAGCCGGAAGCAGGAACGCGTGTGTGTGCGCGGGCGTGCAGCGAGTGCTGTGTGCTGTGAGAGTGAGGAGGAGAAGGAGCTTCGGGGGGAGCCGGTGCAGGTGCGGGAGATCTCGGGGGGGAGCCGAGGTGACCGGAGACTGAAGGGGTGTACCATCTGAATGGTGGCAGCGGCGGAGGACCTGGACGGACTGAAGGAGGAACAGGACGTGAGTAGGTGACCGATCAGCTGTTCGGGCGCTGGGGGAAAGTCAGAAGGAACTGTGACTGGACTGTGACTATAGCTGTGCTGTGACTGTGCTGTGAGTTTACTGTGACTGTAGCTGTGCTGCGACTGTACTATGACTGTAGCTGTACTGTGACTGTGCTGTGACTGCTGCTGTACTGTAACTGGACTGTGACTGTAACTGACTGAATATAACTGTGTGTGTAGAGTAGTATCTGCGAGTACCTAGTGGTACCTGAGTATCTGCGAGTAGCTAGTGGTACCTGAGTATCTGCGAGTACCTAGCGGTACCTGAGTATCTGCGAGTACCTAACGGTATCTGAGCATCTGCGAGTACCTAGCGGTACCTGAGCATCTGCGAGTACCTAGCGGTACCTGAGCATCTGCGAGTACCTAGTGGTACCTGAGCATCTGCGAGTACCTAGCGATACCTGAGCATCTGGGAGTACCTAGTGGTACCTGAGCATCTGGGAGTACCTAGCGGTACCTGAGCATCTGGGAGTACCTAGCGGTACCTGAGCATCTGGGAGTACCTAGCGGTACCTGTGCATTAGGGAGTACCTAGCGGTACCTGAGCATCTGGGAGTACCTAGCGGTACCTGAGCATCTGGGAGTACCTAGCGGTACCCGAGCATCTGGGAGTACCTAGCGGTACCTGAGTGTCTGGGAGTACCTGTGAGTGTCTGGGAGTACCTGTAAGTGTCTGGGAATAACTGCGAGTGCCTGAGTGTGAGTGTGGTGCAACTGACCGGGCTGTGCGACTGACCGGGCTGTGCGACTGACTGGGCTGTGCGACTGAGTGTTGTGCGACTGAGAGTGGTGTGCGTCTGACCGGGCTGTGTGTCTGACCAGGCTGTGCGTCTGAGAATGTTGTGCGACTGAGAGTGTTGTGCGACAGAGTGTTGTGCGACTGACCGGGCTGTGCGTCTGACCGGGCTGTGGGACTGAGAGTGTTGTGCGACTGAGAGGGTTGGGCAACTGAGAGTGTTGTGCGACTGAGAGTGTTGTGCGTCTGACCGGGCTGTGCGTCTGAGAGTGTTGTGCGTCTCAGAGTGTTGTGCGACTGTGAGTGTTGTGCGACTGATCAGGCTGTGCGATTGTGAGTGTTGTGCAACTAAGTGTCAAGTGAGTGTAGCGGAGTACCAAAGGGTGAGAAGGTAGAGTTAGGAAGCTAGGAAACAGCCACACAGGACAGACTTTAATTACTAAATCCCCATTAGATTAGATTAGTAGGTACAATGCCCGGCGCGTGTGGAGATGCGACTCGGTGTACATCTTGTGATATGTATGCGTTCCTCCATCATGCGATCGAGGGCAAATACAAATGCGCAAAATGTACGCACGTTGCTTCCCTGGAAGCTCAGGTCCTGAATCTAGGGAGGCAGCTGGCAACACTGAGCCGAATGTCCATACCGAAGGAGAGCTGGGAATGTATCAGTCAGGCGCAGGCAGGGGCCTGCACAGAGGTGGGCGGAGTATTGGAGGTGCAGGCATCAGAGCAGAGTAGAGGGGTGACAGTTAGGAGGGGTAGAAGGGGACAAGGCAAGGAGTCTGATCCTGGGCTGGAGCACCCCAATAGATATGCCCCGTTGCGTGATGTTGGGGAATCCAGTCAGGGACCAGCATTGCTGGAGCAGAGCGTTGCCCCTAGCTGCCAGGGGAAGAACTCCTCCAGTGAGGCCGGGAGAAAGGGAAAGGAAAGACAGGTGCTGGTGGTATGGGACTCAATTATTAGAAGGACAGACAGTGCAATCTGCCACAAAGACCGTGTGCGCCGAACAGTCTGTTGTTTACCGGGCGCTCGGGTTCGGCACATCGTGGATCGGGTGGACAGAATACTGGGTGGGGCTGGGGAAGACCCAGCTGTCATGGTACACGTGGGTACCAATGACATAAGCAGAGGAAGATGGAGAGTCCTAAACGATTTCAGGGACTCAGGAGCTAAGTTGAGGACGAGGACCTCCAAGGAAGTATTTTCAGAAATACTACCTGTACCTCGAGCCACACCAGAGAGGCAGCGGGAGATTAGGGAAGTTAACAAGTGGCTGAGGAGCTGGTGTAGTAAGGAGGGTTTCGGGTTCCTGGAGAACTGGGCCGACTTCTCAGTCGGCCACCGGCTCTTTGGTAGGGACAGATTGCACCCAAATGGGGAGGGTGCAACCGTACTGGGTGAGAGGATGGCCAAAAAGTTCGAGGGGCTTTTAAACTAGGTGATGGGGGGAGGGTACAGATGTAGAATTAGCCAGTGGAAAGCAAGATTCAGAGGGCAGAAATGGGGACATTAGCGGTAGGGTGTTCGGAGCTCCTAAACCCAGGGTGGGTATGGGGAAAAATCAAGAGACCAGCCTAAAAACATCAAATGAGGATATATGTAACCGGTCAAAATTACGAGGCTTGTATACCAATGCCAGAAGCCTGGCTAACAAGATGGGAGAGCTGGAGCTGCTGATGTTTGAGGAGGACTTAGATTTTGTGGGGATAACTGAGACTTGGTTTGACAGCTCTCATGACTGAATGGCGACCATTCAGGGGTATTCCATTTATCGCAGAGATAGAAAAGGTAAAAAAGGGGGAGGGGTATGTCTGTATATTAAGAACAGTGTACAGGTAAATATGAGGGATGATATTAATAATGGAGCTATGGACGAGGCAGAATCCCTATGGGTAGAACTTCAAAGGGAAGGCAATGTGGGGAAGGTAATATTGGGCATATGCTATAGGCCCCCCAACACCCGGGGGGAGGAGGGGGAGGCGGACCTCCTTTTACAGATAGGATTGGCAGCAAGGATAGGAAATGTCATTATAATGGGGGACTTTAATTATCCAGATATAGACTGGGCAGAAGGAACCGAGCATTCAGCCAAGGCTCGGCAGTTCCTAAATGTTTTGCAGGACAATTTCATGGGTCAAATGGTGAACGCACCGACAAGAAACAATGCGGTACTTGACCTACTGATTACCAACAATACAGACCTGCTCACGGATATAGAAATACGGGGCAACTTAGGAAACAGTGACCATAGGTCAATTAGTTTCAGTATTAATTATAGTAATAGGAAACACAAGGGCAATATAAGGACACTGAATTTCAAAAGAGCCAATTTCCCAAAACTGCGCTCTCTGCTAGAAAATATCAAATGGGATAGAACCCTGGGAACAATGAGGAAAAATGGGAGTGCTTCAAAAGCATACTTAACAAAGGGATTGACCAGTGCATTCCAAAGGGAAATAAATTTAAAAGAGCAAAACTAAACCTTGGGTGGCTAAACTCCAACATAAAAATGCATATTAATGCTAAAGGAAAGGCCTTCAAAAAATACAAGACTGAGGGGTCATTGGCCGCATTCAAGCATTACAAAGAGTGTAATAAGAAAACAGAATACTGGGATGTATAAAAAAGGGGATTCACTCCAGAAATAAAGAGATTATTCTCCCGCTCTACAAGACTCTGGTCCGGCCACATCTGGAGTATGCTGTCCAGTTCTGGGCACCGGTCCTCAGGAAGGATGTGCTGGAACTGGAGAGAGTCCAGAGAAGGGCAACAAAAATAATTAGGGGAATGGAGGACATCAGCTATGAGGAAAGACTGCAAGCACTGAACCTATTCTCTCTGGAGAAGAGACGCTTGAGGGGGGATATGATATCAATGTACAAATACTGTACTGGCGACCCTAACATAAGGAACAAACTATTCAGAGAAAGGGAATACAATAAGACACGTGGCCACTCACTAAAACTAGAGGAAAGGCGGTTTAACCTTAAAATACGTAAGCGGTTCTTCACTGTCGGAGCAGTAAGGATGTGGAATTCTCTTCTACAAGCAGTCGTATCAGCAGGGAGCATCGATAGTTTCAAAAAACGATTAGATGGACACCTTAAAGGCCACGACATAAAGGGGTATACAATGTACGGTTAACAGCAAACACACACACACATCATAGGTTGAACTGGGTGGACGGATGTCTTTTTTCAACCTCACAAACTATGTAACTATGCATGCATATTCTTAGCCCACAAGTGCATAACTTTAAATTTATCAACATTAAAGAGGTGTTTCAGCCTCCCCCTCCAAAAATTAAAAGTCAGCAGCTAAACATACTGTAGCTGCTAACTTTTAATATTAGGACACTTACCTGTCCTGGAGTCCAGCGATGTCGGCACTGCAGCCGATGTTTCCATAGGCTGTTGGGTGCTCCCGCCGCCATTGCCGGTCAGGGAACCCGGCAGTGAAGCCTTGTGGCTTCACGGCCAGGGCCCTACTATGCATGCGCGAAGCGCATTTGGATTGGCCCGGCGGCGCAGGGTAGGAGTAGGGTTCCTCACTTCGACGCGGCGCCGTTCCTGGAAGTGGGGAAGGGTACCTGTCAAAAACAGGTACCCATTCCCCCCTGAAAGGTGCCAAATGTGGCACCGGAGGGGGGGGGGAGGAAGCAAATGAGTGGAAGTTCCACATTTGGGTGGAACTCCGCTTTAAACCTCATTTGCCACATAGTTGCCCAGTGTAAAGCTGGATACACACTATACAACTTTTGTTGTTAGATTTCCTTTAGATTTACCTTTTCTATGTAGTACAAGGGCCTGCCAGATTGCATACAAATTGAAAGTGTTTAGGTTTGACCACATATTATATGGTTTTGGTGAATCTAAAGGAAAAAATCTAAAGACAATTGTATAGTGTGTATGGCCCAAAACAGTGCATTGAGGTCAGCTTGTAAGTTGGAGATATCCTGTAAAGAAGTTGTTCCACTGAAAAGCCTGAAATGGTGCATTTAAACCCAGACCCTATATCAGTGATGGAGAACCTTGGCACCCCAGATGTTTTGGAACTACATTTCCCATGATGCTCAACTACACTGCAGAGTGCAATGAGCATCATGGGAAATGTAGATCCAAAACATCTGTGGTGCCAAGGTTCGCCATTACTGCCCTATATCATTTATACAAAAGAGAATCGTGTGTGCTCCGTGATTTATACAGATAGGAGTCTTGTCTCACACAGTGAATCATGTTATAGCTAATTTTACAGAACATGAGCTGAGGCTGCTGTTTTCAGCTCCCTCCTTTACTAATTCTGGGGGAACTTTGACAATGAATTAAATCCGATTCACCTTCATGATTTGATTCATTCAAACTCTACAGTGAGTTGATTCATCCAAACTCTATAGTGAGTTGATTCATTCAAACTCTATGGTGAGTTGATTCATTCAAACTCTATAGTGAGTTGATTCATCCAAACTCTATAGTGAGTTGATTCATCCAAACTCTATAGTGAGTTGATTCATCCAAACTCTATAGTGAGTTGATTCATTCAAACTCTATAGTGAGTTGATTCATTGATTCATTCAAACTCTATAGTAAGTTGATTCATCCAAACTCTATAGTGAGTTGATTCATCCAAACTCTATAGTGAGTTGATTCATCCAAACTCTATAGTGAGTTGATTCATTCAAACTCTATAGTGAGTTGATTCATTCAAACTCTATAGTGAGTTGATTCACAAACTCTATAGTGAGTTGATTCACAAACTCTATAGTGAGTTGATTCATTTATTCATCCAAACTCTATAGTGAGTGGATTCATACAAACTCTATAGTGAGTTGATTCATCCAAACTCTATAGTGAGTTGATTCATCCAAACTCTATAGTGAATTGATTCATCCAAACTCTATAGTGAGTTGATTCATTCAAACTCTATAGTGAGTTGATTCATCCAAACTCTATAGTGAGTTGATTCATTCAAACTCTATAGTGAGTTGATTCATTGATTCATCCAAACTCTATAGTGAGTTGATTCATCCAAACTCTATAGTGAGTTGATTCATTGATTCATCCAAACTCCATAGTGAGTTGATTCATTGATTCATCCAAACTCTATAGTGAGTTGATTCATTGATTCATCCAAACTCTATAGTGAGTTGATTCATTGATTCATCCAAACTCTATAGTGAGTTGATTCATCCAAACTCTATAGTGAGTTGATTCATTCAAACTCTATAGTGAGTTGATTCATTCAAACTCTATAGTGAGTTGATTCATTCAAACTCTATAGTAAGTTGATTCATCCAAACTCTATAGTGAGTTGATTCATCCAAACTCTATAGTGAGTTGATTCATCCAAACTCTATAGTGAGTTGATTCATTCAAACTCTATAGTGAGTTGATTCATTCAAACTTTATAGTGAGTTGATTCATCCAAACTCTATAGTGAGTTGATTCACAAACTCTATAGTGAGTTGATTCATTCAAACTTTATAGTGAGTTGATTCATCCAAACTCTATAGTGAGTTGATTCACAAACTCTATAGTGAGTTGATTCATCCAAACTCTATAGTGAGTTGATTCAGTGATTCATCCAAACTCTATAGTGAGTTGATTCATTGATTCATCCAAACTCTATAGTGAGTTGATTCATCCAAACTCTATAGTGAGTTGATTCACAAACTCTATAGTGAGTTGATTCATCCAAACTCTATAGTGAGTTGATTCATTGATTCATCCAAACTCTATAGTGAGTTGATTCATCCAAACTCTATAGTGAGTTGATTCATTCAAACTCTATAGTGAGTTGATTCATTCAAACTCTTTAGTGAGTTGATTCACAAACTCTATAGTGAGTTGATTCACAAACTCTATAGTGAGTTGATTCATTTATTCATCCAAACTCTATAGTGAGTTGATTCATCCAAACTCTATAGTGAGTTGATTCATCCAAACTCTATAGTGAGTTGATTCATCCAAACTCTATAGTGAGTTGATTCATTCAAACTCTATAGTGAGTTGATTCATTCAAACTTTATAGTGAGTTGATTCATCCAAACTCTATAGTGAGTTGATTCACAAACTCTATAGTGAGTTGATTCATTCAAACTTTATAGTGAGTTGATTCATCCAAACTCTATAGTGAGTTGATTCACAAACTCTATAGTGAGTTGATTCATCCAAACTCTATAGTGAGTTGATTCAGTGATTCATCCAAACTCTATAGTGAGTTGATTCATTGATTCATCCAAACTCTATAGTGAGTTGATTCATCCAAACTCTATAGTGAGTTGATTCATCCAAACTCTATAGTAAGTTGATTCATCCAAACTCTATAGTGAGTTGATTCATCCAAACTCTATAGTGAGTTGATTCATTCAAACTCTATAGTGAGTTGATTCATTCAAACTTTATAGTGAGTTGATTCATCCAAACTCTATAGTGAGTTCATTCATTCAAACTCTATAGTGAGTTGATTCACAAACTCTATAGTGAGTTGATTCATCCAAACTCTATAGTGAGTTGATTCATTGATTCATCCAAACTCTATAGTGAGTTGATTCATCCAAACTCTATAGTGAGTTGATTCATCCAAACTCTATAGTGAGTTGATTCATCCAAACTCTATAGTGAGTTGATTCATCCAAACTCTATAGTGAGTTGATTCATCCAAACTCTATAGTGAGTTCATTCAACCAAACTCTATAGTGAGTTGATTCATCCAAACTCTATAGTGAGTTCATTCAACCAAACTCTATAGTGAGTTGATTCATCCAAACTCTATAGTGAGTTGATTCATTCAAACTCTATAGTGAGTTGATTCATTCAAACTCTATAGTGAGTTGATTCATCCAAACTCTATAGTGAGTTGATTCATCCAAACTCTATAGTGAGTTGATTCATCCAAACTCTATAGTGAGTTGATTCATTCAAACTCTATAGTGAGTTGATTCATTGATTCATTCAAACTCTATAGTAAGTTGATTCATCCAAACTCTATAGTGAGTTGATTCATCCAAACTCTATAGTGAGTTGATTCATCCAAACTCTATAGTGAGTTGATTCATTCAAACTCTATAGTGAGTTGATTCATTCAAACTCTATAGTGAGTTGATTCACAAACTCTATAGTGAGTTGATTCACAAACTCTATAGTGAGTTGATTCATTCAAACTCTATAGTGAGTTGATTCATTGATTCATTCAAACTCTATAGTAAGTTGATTCATCCAAACTCTATAGTGAGTTGATTCATCCAAACTCTATAGTGAGTTGATTCATCCAAACTCTATAGTGAGTTGATTCATTCAAACTCTATAGTGAGTTGATTCATTCAAACTCTATAGTGAGTTGATTCACAAACTCTATAGTGAGTTGATTCACAAACTCTATAGTGAGTTGATTCATTTATTCATCCAAACTCTATAGTGAGTGGATTCATACAAACTCTATAGTGAGTTGATTCATCCAAACTCTATAGTGAGTTGATTCATCCAAACTCTATAGTGAATTGATTCATCCAAACTCTATAGTGAGTTGATTCATTCAAACTCTATAGTGAGTTGATTCATCCAAACTCTATAGTGAGTTGATTCATTCAAACTCTATAGTGAGTTGATTCATTGATTCATCCAAACTCTATAGTGAGTTGATTCATCCAAACTCTATAGTGAGTTGATTCATTGATTCATCCAAACTCCATAGTGAGTTGATTCATTGATTCATCCAAACTCTATAGTGAGTTGATTCATTGATTCATCCAAACTCTATAGTGAGTTGATTCATTGATTCATCCAAACTCTATAGTGAGTTGATTCATCCAAACTCTATAGTGAGTTGATTCATTCAAACTCTATAGTGAGTTGATTCATTCAAACTCTATAGTGAGTTGATTCATTCAAACTCTATAGTAAGTTGATTCATCCAAACTCTATAGTGAGTTGATTCATCCAAACTCTATAGTGAGTTGATTCATCCAAACTCTATAGTGAGTTGATTCATTCAAACTCTATAGTGAGTTGATTCATTCAAACTTTATAGTGAGTTGATTCATCCAAACTCTATAGTGAGTTGATTCACAAACTCTATAGTGAGTTGATTCATTCAAACTTTATAGTGAGTTGATTCATCCAAACTCTATAGTGAGTTGATTCACAAACTCTATAGTGAGTTGATTCATCCAAACTCTATAGTGAGTTGATTCAGTGATTCATCCAAACTCTATAGTGAGTTGATTCATTGATTCATCCAAACTCTATAGTGAGTTGATTCATCCAAACTCTATAGTGAGTTGATTCACAAACTCTATAGTGAGTTGATTCATCCAAACTCTATAGTGAGTTGATTCATTGATTCATCCAAACTCTATAGTGAGTTGATTCATCCAAACTCTATAGTGAGTTGATTCATTCAAACTCTATAGTGAGTTGATTCATTCAAACTCTATAGTGAGTTGATTCACAAACTCTATAGTGAGTTGATTCACAAACTCTATAGTGAGTTGATTCATTTATTCATCCAAACTCTATAGTGAGTTGATTCATCCAAACTCTATAGTGAGTTGATTCATCCAAACTCTATAGTGAGTTGATTCATCCAAACTCTATAGTGAGTTGATTCATCCAAACTCTATAGTGAGTTGATTCATTCAAACTCTATAGTGAGTTGATTCATTCAAACTTTATAGTGAGTTGATTCATCCAAACTCTATAGTGAGTTGATTCACAAACTCTATAGTGAGTTGATTCATTCAAACTTTATAGTGAGTTGATTCATCCAAACTCTATAGTGAGTTGATTCACAAACTCTATAGTGAGTTGATTCATCCAAACTCTATAGTGAGTTGATTCAGTGATTCATCCAAACTCTATAGTGAGTTGATTCATTGATTCATCCAAACTCTATAGTGAGTTGATTCATCCAAACTCTATAGTGAGTTGATTCATCCAAACTCTATAGTAAGTTGATTCATCCAAACTCTATAGTGAGTTGATTCATCCAAACTCTATAGTGAGTTGATTCATTCAAACTCTATAGTGAGTTGATTCATTCAAACTTTATAGTGAGTTGATTCATCCAAACTCTATAGTGAGTTCATTCATTCAAACTCTATAGTGAGTTGATTCACAAACTCTATAGTGAGTTGATTCATCCAAACTCTATAGTGAGTTGATTCATCCAAACTCTATAGTGAGTTGATTCATCCAAACTCTATAGTGAGTTCATTCAACCAAACTCTATAGTGAGTTGATTCATCCAAACTCTATAGTGAGTTCATTCAACCAAACTCTATAGTGAGTTGATTCATCCAAACTCTATAGTGAGTGGATTCATCCAAACTCTATAGTGAGTTGATTCATCCAAACTCTATAGTGAATTGATTCGAATCAGTGACTCAGTAGCCAAGTCTAGTTGAACTAGATGGGAGTTGTCATCTTTTTTTATAACCTAACTTTATAACTTGCAAATCAGATGAAAATTGCATTGCATTAGTGCACACACAAAGTTGGATGACAATGTTTTTGCAGTAGTGTAGTGTTAATCTAGCCTAATGGGGGAAGAAAGCATTGGTGTGGTTTAGCCAATCATCTTCTGGTTCTCTGTAGCCAGGGACGTGTCCTTTGCCTACATGCTGTGCGCCAAAACGTGTCCCTCTTTCTCATTCAGAAAGTTGGGAGCTGAGTCTGTAGGTCTCCCATGTCTAGGCAGCGGCTCTTTCCCTACAACCAAACACACCAAACCCGGGTAAAACTAGAGCTTTGAAGGCAGCGTGCAGACACGGCGACATCCCCGAGCAACACCACACTTCCCACACCCCAAGCAGCCATGCGGCGTCATAGGCGTGCCCGTTCCACCGACCAATGACCGTTTGCCTTATTTCCAACTGGCCAGCCAATGCGATGCTGAGGTGCTGGCGACAGGAAGTGAGCTCATGGACCCATGTGAGCAAGCTTGGATTGCAACACATGCACCAGCAGCCGCGGCGAAGAAAGAAGCCGGTTTGTACGTCACATCTGGGAGCTGGGGCTGCCTCCTTTGAAAGCGGGCGTTGAGCTCCACACCGGAGGGCCGAGGATAAGGGGGGGGGACAGGTGAGGGTAAGTCTGACATAGAATTGAAGAAGGCGGCTGTGACTGGCGCCGTGCAGCTAACCGTGTGCTCTTTTTTTTATGTTGAACAGCTTCTCTCGGCTTTAGACAGCAGGAGGAGAGAAGATGGCGGACGATCCGAGTGCGGCAGACAGGAACGTGGAGATCTGGAAAATCAAGAAGCTGATTAAGAGCTTGGAAGCGGCCAGAGGGTGAGTGTTGGGCGCGCTGACTGCAGGAGGAGGAGGTGATAGGTAGAGGAGAGGGAGAAGCAGGCCGCAGGAGGGAGAGCACGCCGCTGTCCATCCATCTCTACTGCGCCGGCCTCTGCCTCACCCACACTGCACCTCTCTCATCTCTACCTGGGGAGTTAGCACCTTCTCCTCCAACTGCCAACCGCTCCTACCAGCTGTGCTGCCTATGGATCACATCTACCAAAGGCCTGCATTATCGTTTGTTTTCAAACCCTTGGAAAACCAAAAGGGTCAGGTTTTAGATTTCTAGTGCACATCTAACAAGTAGAAAATATAGGGCTGAGCATGCAGGAAGGCCAGGCAGCAGCAGCTTTCTTTTCTCTAGTATGTACACAGGTCTGGAAACACAAGCAACAGGTTGCTGTGAGCAACAAATCCATTTCCCCTTGAATAAAAAAAAAAAAAAAAAAAAAATATATATATATACTTTTTTTTCTTTTGTATTATTGTATGTTACGTGAAGGCCCATTCATACACTGGCTGTTGTGCTAGAACACAGCTGCTAATGTAGGGTAGGATCACGCTGCCTTTGATCCTGGTACAAAGCAGTTTTTTGTGGTTTTTTTTTTTTTTTTTTTTGTGGCATTTATATCAGTGTGTTATTAAAGTGGAACTCCACCCAAAAGGGAAATTTCTGCATTAAGGTCTTCTCTTTCAAGTATGGCACTTTTGGGGGAGGGGGGGATCAGGTACCTGGTTTTGACAGATTACCTTTTGGGGAGGGGGGCGCAGGTACCTGGTTTTGACTGATACCTTTTGGGGAGGGGTGAATCAGGTACCAGATTTTGACAGATGCCCACTTCCGCTCCAACAACCTAGGAGAACGGAGCTGAATTTGCGCCCTCCCCCACACGCTTCCTCGCAGTGTTCTGGGACACATCACAGGTCCCAGAAAACTGCATGACCATATATAATGCGCAGCATGGCTCCCAAATGTGAAGTGGAAAGCCGCAAGCTGTCACAGCCAGGTGCCAGGAACCAGCCGGGGGGGAGCAGGTACCTGATTTTGACAGATACCCAATTTTGACTGATACCCGCTCCCACTTGCGCTCCGACAACCTGGAAGATCTGAGCTGAAGTCACGCCCTCTCCCCTCCACTCCTCCTTGCAGTCTTCTGGGACACATCACAGGTCCCAGAAGACTGCAGGACCGTTTACAATGCACAGCATGGCTCGTACATGTGAAGTGGGCACCCGGCTGTGGAGCCGCAAGGTGTCACTGCCAAGTGCCCACAGTTAGGATGCAGGTGCCTGGAACCAGCCTGGGAGAGGATGGTACTGGGAACAGGGAAGGGTGAGTGGCTTTTTTTTTTTTTTTTTATTTTAAACAGCATCTACAGTTTTTGTAGCTGCTGACTGTTAATTTTTACACCGAAGACTGGAGCTCCTCTTGAAATTAAAATTGATTTTGGGGATGGATTTAATTGCATAGTCCAGCTTGTAAGTATACGTATGCCATAGCTTTGGGTGCAGAGAATTGTTGATTTCCATGGTCTTCTAGGTCTTCCAGCAAGCAGCTGCCCTGCTACATAGTGGACACTAGGAATAACTTGCTTGGTTTTCACAGAACCTCGTGAACTTAAAAGGATGCAAGGCTTTGCACAATTGAACGAGGTGAAAGGGTGGGACAGTCACATCAGTTTTTACTTCGTTCATTTGGTAAACCCCTTGGTGTTCATTGAGAGAAAAATAAGTGTTCTGTGAACGGTGCCCATGCAGCTGCTCCGCACAGGACCTTAAAGACAGCAATGACTACTAAAGTGATTGCTTGCTTTCACAGTGGTCTCACAGGTATTGCATATGCATACTTGCATTGGTTCAAGCTGGGCCAGTTTAACTATGCAATAAAATCCATACCTGGAATTCAGCTTTTAAAGCGTTTGTCACCCCCCCCCCCCCCCAAAAAAAAAAAACTGTTCTCTTTAAGTATGTTATACAGCACAGTGCTTGTGCTGTGTAATCTGGCCCCCTGTATCACCTGAAATACCTGGCTGATCCTGCCTGGTTCTGCCCTTCTCCCTGTAATCTGACCACAGTTTATCATGGCTGCTGAGCCCTGACACTGGTCAGTTTACGTGCCTCTGTCATCCGCAGCTCCCCTGTATACTCCATAACACAATGTGCCCTGTGTATCTGTTTTATTAAAATAAAAAAATGCCGTTCTGTACTTTATTTCCGAGCGCTACTCGGTGCTCAGGTGACCGGCTGCCCCTTTCCCGATTGATGTCAGCAGGGGATTCTTGGCCCCTCCCGCTCTACCTGTCAGATCTGAAGAGACAGAGTAGCTGCCAGTCGCATGAATGGCTCTTGGAAATACAGGATAGAACAGCAGTTTTCAGCATTTAGGCCATCCATTTTCATTACTAATTCATGCGCCCACTGTCGGCACTGTATAAACTGCATGTAGGCATCAGCTTGGATATACAGAACTGTGTTCAGGTAGCAGGGTAGAGATTTCCTGCCTCGTTCCTGGGACAAAGGGGAGTCAGGCTGAGTGCTGCACAGCCATTTACAGGATACTTTGTATTTTATGAGTACAAGACTTGCTCTGGTTGAGGTGCAGCGGAAGGCAAATTATATCTTCATCACCACCTCAGCCAATCGGTGAAAGCCTTGTATTCATAAAAATACAAAGCTTCCTGTAAATGGCTGAGCATCGCTCAGCATGACTTGATTGGTTCTGGGAACAGGGTGGGAGGTTCCTGTTCTGCTGGAAAACACAGCGCTGTAAACTGTGTGCAGCTAATGCTTCATACAGTTTATACAGCACTGACAGCTTACAAATGGATTGGTAATGGCCCAAACAAACTTTTAAATGAAATAAAACTTGCAGTTAGGCTTTTTAAGTTCTGTTGCTGTGGTTGATTGCACTGTGCTGATAACAAGTACTGAATTTTTGCACTGTCTTACGGTGGGACTGTGCTGGGACTTTAGAAGTTGGCTTTGGTTTTCTTGTGAATTGATAAATAACAGGGTTTGGAATATGACTGAGATCAGACCCTCCATACAGTTATGTTCACTCCGTGGGCTTGGTTAACTAAGGGTCACACTACTGCAATGTGATTTTTGCGGAGATTTTCAGTGTGATTATGTAGAGCAACTTTGATGCTACTTGTCTGCAACTTTGCATATACTGTGGGGCCAGGTCCCACAGTAAATTGTACCAAAGTATCACAGAAACCTTTTCCAAAATCATGCTGTGCTGAGTCACATTGTTGAGAATGGGTGCTGTTGAATGTGCGACTCATTCACATCAGAAATCGCACAACTGTGAACCAATTGAGAGTGTTGTGTACACAATACATTGTGCAAAGAATTATCCAATCCTGTTTAAAAAAAAAAAAAAAAAAAATCCTGTTTACCTATTTTATCTACCCATTCAGTCTTTAGAATTGAAGTGAATCTTCACTAGGAATGCACCAATTTCTTGGCCGAAAATGTTATCGGCAGGTTGCCAATAGAAAAAGAGGTGCTGATAATGGGCGGTGAAAAACTGTTTACGGTATGTTTTTTCATGGGTCATGTCACTGAAATGCAACACGTGTTTTTTTTTTTTTTTTGATGCATTTTTGCCGCATTTTCGATGAATTTCAATGGGGAAATGTTTTTGGTATAGGTTTTAACTGACTAAAAATGTGGCAAGCATGATTTCTAACACCGCAACGGACCAGTGTGAAGACATACCTAGAATTTAAAGGGATGCATTTTTCTTGTGCTTTTTTTATTTTTATTTTTTGGGTTAGCACACAAGCGCTTCAAAAGCCGCTGTCTCGGGTCCTCATTGGCTCCTGCTACTGTCAATCAAATCCCAGTCACCGGGGGCGAGTCCTGCTGTCTGTGTCAATGGGTGCAGCAGCTGGACTCGTGAGCGCGCCCACACGGGTGCTCCCTTGGAAAGCGGCTATGTGGGGGCACCCGATGAAGAGAAGGAGCCAGGAGGGACGCCGGGGCACCCCAGAAGAGGAGGATTGGGGCTGCTCTGTGCAAATCCCTTGCACAGAGCAGGTAAGTATAACATGTTTATTTTGCACAAAAAAACCTTTACAATCCCTTTTTAAAATGTCTAAAATATAATTTTTTTTATTCCTTCCTTTTAAATCCTTTAAAAAATCACGTAAATGCACGGTTCTGTGTAAATTGAGTAATCAATTGTTTAAAGCCAGGTGCGCACACTATTATTATTTTTTTTTTTTTTTTTTCATGCAACCCTGCGGGTTGCACAAAAAAAACTGTCCGCTCCGGTCGGAGGCGCTGTACTAACTATGCAAGGTTAGTTCAGTGATCTCCCCTGCTGAGCTATTGTGTTCTGATAGGGGGACAGTCCCCGTTGCCAGAACATTCTGATCAGCGCTCTCTGCCATGGGCTGATTGGGAGCGGTCAGATGCTGGTTTTCAAGCATGCAGGTCCCGACAGGTCAGCATACACACAGGCCAAATGTTGGACTTTTTTTTTGAGCCGGCCCTTTTCTCCCAACATTCGGCCCGTGTGTATGGGGCTTAAATAAGACACATAAAACAAAATCTGATCTGAAGACGTTCGATTTTGTGATTTTCACTCGGAAATTAGTCTAATTGCTATGGACGTCTTTTTGTCCAGATTGTCTAGCTCCAAGTCTTGCCAAATGAAAGGTTTTTCTGTTGCTTTAATGCAAGCATTTTGTTGACAAATTGCGTCAATGCTATGTTCTGCATAGTCTGTGTGGAGGTGGCAATCTTGGTAGCAAGTGAGACAGAGCTTGCTGCATGTAAGCCAACAGCAAGGATACAGTGAGCAGTACAGTAGTGACCATCTCGGATCACCCCACACCAGCAGTCGGTGCCTTAGATCTCAGACTGCACATATACAGCTATGAGACTAAAGGCACAGGAGTGCTTAGGTACCCTCACATACCAGGAAGTGTACAGCTGTCTTTTTAGGAGGGGTTCCAAAGTGCACCCCCCCCCCCCCAGTGTTTTTCATAATCAAAATTAACATTTCTAGATATTCCCTTTTTGTTATAGCAGATCGTAATTTTTGGAGTTCAAGTCCACTTTTAAATCACTCAGATGTTGATAAATTTGGTCCCTAATGAAAGATTGTTTACCCTTTCAACAGTATACCAGTGATGGTGAACCTTGGCACTCCAGATGTTTTGGAACTACTTATCCCATGATGCTCAAGTTCACTGCAGAGTGCAGTAGCATCATGGAAAATGTAGTTTCAAATCATCTGGGGTGCCAAGGTTTGCCATCACTGGTATAGACCATCCAGTATGACTCACTCCAGGAGGTTAAAGTAATATTTTCTGTACTGGAAGGTTTTACCCCCTTAATGACCAGGCAATATTTTTGAGATGCGGCACTGCGTTACTTTAACTGATAATTGCGCGGATATGCAACGCTGACCCAAATTGATGTCCTTTTCTTCCCCCCACAAATAGAGCTTTCTTTTGGTGGTGTTTTGATCACCTGTGCGTTGTTTTTTTTGCGCTATAAACGAGCAACAATTTTGAAAAAAAATTCAACTATTTTGTACTTTCTGCTATATAATGTCCCCCCCCCCCCCCCAAAAAAAATAAGAGGAACACATGATATCTGTAGTCATAACCGACAGAACAGCGGTCTGGTGTGTTTACAACAGCAGACCGCTGTTCTGTCTCCACGAGGAGCAATCGTGTGACCCGCTGTCTGGCTTCCACTGTGGCCAATGGGCGCTCACATCCACTACCGGTCCCGCAAAGCAACTACAGGTACGTAGTTTCGTGGGACAGAGCCGACCTGCTGCAGTAAAACTGCGGTGGGAGGTCCTTATAACCGGTTTGTTATTAACCACTTATTTGCCTGTTCTGTGCAGTAGTTTTGCACAGGGCAGTCTGGATCCTCTTCTTTTCAGGTCACTCTTCACTGCTCCTGCCCCCCCCCCCCCCTTCCTCCTGTCAAGTTCCCTCGCAGCAAGCAGGTTGCTATGGGGGCAGTTAGGCTGTAGCTCCGTGTGTTCCTTCAGACACTTGGCTTAGAGAGAGTTAGACACTTTATTGGCTAACTGATTTTGACAGCAGTGGGAGCCAATGTAAGCGTGCTTCTATCAAACGCTGCATGAGAAAGGTGCCACTCTAAAACAGGATAGCTGGGGCAGCAGTTGTGGCATCTGCTTAAACTCGAACAAGGAATGAGAAGGCCTGAAAGGAAAAAAGGAAGAAAAAAAATCTTATTTTCGCCTAGGTGGATGCAGCATCGAAGTAATGCTTCATCTGCTGCCCCCCACCTCTGCAGTAAAAACTGAGCAACCAAACGCGCTAATTCAGATCTCCCCTCCATTCAGAGCAAAGAGCTGGGACTTTAAGTCAGCAGCTCTCTGCTTTCCCCTCCAGCGCTCACTGGAGCACTGAGCTGTGGAGGAAGCAGCTGCTTGAGTCTCCTAGCAGCACAGCTGAGAGGCTGAGCCAGTTGCCAATCCAGGCTGTAAAGTCAGGGTCTTTCCCCAGCCTTGACCTGCTGAGTGATGTCAGCCAACAGCAGGTTTTAGCTTGCTGTTGGATAAAAACCAGTCACAGGAGTGCAGAACGAGGTGCACTCCTGTGATCCATAGAAAAAGTATGGCCCAAAAAATTTTGGCCATACTTCTTTAAAATTTACAGAAGCTGCATACTCGGTGATAAATTCAGGTACTGAAAGTTTTATGTTAAACAATCTACTCCCAGTTACCTGTGTTCCATATAAATTATAATCTGTAGAACTAAGCTAGTTCATTTCTGTACTAAGGTTTGGTTAAATGTAGGATGAGTGTAATTGGAAACGGAACGAGGGGGATTTATCAAAACTGAAGCAGCCAGAATCTGGAGCAGTTATGCATGTTAACCAATCAGCTTCTAGCTTTCATTTTTGCAGCTTACCTTAATCTGATTATAGAAACTGATTGTGGTTGCCATGCACAGCTGTGTTCTTACAGTGCATACTGTACTGCGCTGTTACTCTGGAATTAAAGCTGCTAGCACCACAAATGACGAATCATGCACAAAAAAAGTGTAGTATAAAATAATTCAGTGTATAAACCAGAAGTACCAAAATGTGTATATTCCAGTTGCAATACATTAATAACGTTCAGTTCATTATCGCAGAAAGTGTCATGTGCATAAAAGGTTTATGAAAAAGTGATAGTCCAAATAAATGGTGACAGTCAGATTATTTGATCCCTGTGTCATTACAATAGTTGTAAATTGGATGGGACTGGGAGAACGGAGTCACGGAACAGGTGGCCCGGCCTTAATGTTGAGGTGGTAGATCCTGGAAGTTGCCTTTGGATTATCTGTCTGTAAGCCTGTTTGACTCCGTACCGTTGGTAACTGAGTCCACGATCTCTGGTACCCCTGTGGTGGTGTAAAATCACAATGTGATCTGCACATGGATATTCGTGGTTGTTATTCACAGCTATTGGAATAACACTGGGATCTAATAATCAGACTTTTTCTCACCATTTATTTGGACTAGCACTTTTTCATATATCTTGTTATGCATGTGACATATTCTGTAATAGTGCACTGAACTTTAATAATGTTTTGTATCTGGAATATGCACATTTTGATATTTTTGGTTTATATACTGAATTATTTTATGCTAGTGCAGTACTTGTATTACACATTTTTATGCACAGCGCTGTGCTTTGGTTTTAAAACGTTTCCACCAATGTATGTACCTATTGACATTGGTTGTGTTAGAGCACCAGAGACCGATCTCGCAGAAGACAACCCCTCCAAGGCCCGGGGCGGTCTTGTTTGCAGCCTAATTATCACCTGCTCGCCGATATGGCCTCAATGGCCCCCCCCCTCGTAGCCCCACATCTCTGCCCAGATCCCCCTGTGGCCTCCTGGAGGCGCTGAGTCACCAATCTATATTGCCTGATGGGAATGCTGAGACATGTATCCCTCCTGCAGGAGCATGCTCAACTATGTACACTGCCAAGAAAAGCATGCTGGGACTTGTAGTCCTAGGCAAGTCACTGCCTGGCAGGTAATGCTGGGACAAGTAGTCACCCTGGAAGAGCCTGCTCCACTATGCATACTGTCATACAATGCTTCCTGGGACTTGTAATCCTCCTAGAGGAGTTTATTCAGTTTTGTACACTGCCATACAGGAAATTCTAGGGACATGTTGCCCCAGCCTCAGTCCGTATTACTACAGACACACAAGGCAGGCTGACATGTACTCATGTAGTTAGGCATGATTTCTATTGATGTGTTATTTGCCATTCTTCATACATAGCGCACTGGGTGCTGCAGTATAAATGATTAGATGGGAAACGCAGTACATAAGCACTTCGTTCTGTGGTCCTGGCTTACAGACAGCCAGGGGCATCAGTCAGACAAGATTTTGGGACCGTGTGCTGACAGGGAAAGTAATGTGCCTCAGATACAATTTAAGCCTCGCTCGCTCTCTACTGCTCTCGACAGGCCACGGAGCAGCACTTGTCCGGGGTCCTGGGGTTTGAGACCCCTGTGTTGGAGGATCTGCCCATGCTTTCAGACTAGTCCGTAGGGTCCTCCTAACAAGTGCTTTTCAGATGTCTTCACTCAATTTAGGATACAAATGCTGGGTATCTGTTTTTTACATCAACTAACCAACACAGCTTGACAAATGCATAAACATTTGAAAAATGTATCTGCTACCTGTTAAATATTTCTTCTATAGTGTGAAGATGAGACCAATTTATCTTAAGCTGACTAAAAACTATGCAAATTTCATCCAGTTCTTGATCAACCGGCTGAAATCCACTAAGTGATTGACCTTGACAAGCCCCTTCCCAGTCAACAACATGCTTCAATTGAAAAATCAAATGGAAAATGTAATTTTTTTTTTTTTTTTTTTACTGAAAAGCTTCATCCAATCAGATGCAGCCGCTGTGTTGATATTCGACACGGGCTGCATGCAGTAGCACAGTGAGAGATCGGTCTGCCCTGCATAGCATGGATGAAGGGATGTATTCGTTTTTTTTTTTCTCAGCCCACAGACTAAAGGGGCAAAAAAAATAATTGAATGGCCAGCCTTATCTGCCTTTTCTATTGTCTTATAGTGCTATTTAAACCCAAAAGCAAATATTTATTATATTGCAGCTTACCAATTCTTGGCTTTAATTTTTTCTTTTTCACCTGGCTATCTCGCTAGCTAGTCTGTTGGATCCTGCAGATGTAGCAGTTAGAGGGTAGCGACAAATAGTTTGCTACTGACAGGGGTGCTAATATAGGTCCGCTTTTATTTATGTAAAAAAGGAAAAAAGTGTTTGCTTTTAATATCTAAAATGTGTTAGTGGAGACTGGCTTCGATTTGTTCTCCCCGTCCCCCAGATTAACAATGTTGCTGTCCAAAGTTGTCTGTTGCTCCTTCACCCAGAAAGTAGGCACCATAATACAGGAGGTGTGGCTGGATCACCAGGTGAAATCCAAGAAAGCCTACCACACCACCACATACGTGGATCCATAAGCTGCAGTATATTTTTTGATTTTTTTTTTACCGCTGTTCAGTGTAAAGCAACTTGGTTAAGACTGCGTTCAGATGGCTGAAAAGCGAAGTATCAGATTCTTGCTGAATGTTGTGCACTGCAAATTCTGCACAAATCTATGGCCGGCGCTGCCCCTGTTCACATCCCTCATTTAACCACTTAAGCCCCGGAAGACTTTACCCCCATTCCGACCAGGGGGTATTTTGCGATTCGGCACTGCGTGACTTTAACGGAGAATTGCGCGGTCATGCGACGCTGTACCTAAACGAATTTGGCGTCCTTTTTTTCCCACAAACAGAGCTTTCTTTTGGCTGTATTTGATCACCTGTGCGATTTTTTTGATCACGCGCTATAAACAAAAAAAGAGCGTCCATTTTGCAAAAATAGCAATATTTTTCCCTTTTTTTTATATGAAATTCCCCCCAAAAAAAAATGTAAAAATCAAAATTTTTTAAAATTTTCGGCCAATTTGTTTTATGCTACCTATGTTTGTTTTTTTTTTTTTTTTTTTTTTTTTTCGGTACTGCGACATTGCGGCGGACAGATCGGACCCTTGACTGACATTTTTGACACTTTTGGGGTTACCAGTGACATTTCTACAGTAATCAGTGCTATATATATGCACTGTTACTGTAAAAATACACTGGTAGTGAAGGGGTTAACTTTATTTGAGAGGGAGGGGCTGTGTGTGTCCCTAGGGGCGTGATTCTAACTGTGATTGGCTGGGGCTTCAGCTGTATGCAGAGTGATCAACGGATCTACATAGTAGATCCAGATGATCAGCTCTCATACAGCGAGGAGAATGACAGGCAGCTTGTTTACACAAGCTGCCTGACTTTCTCCTTCTCCCCCGCCGATCGCAGAGTGGCCGGCGGACATCGGGTCCGCCGGTCACACGCGCGGGGGGGTCCGTGACCACTCGGGAGCGCGCCTCCGGGGGCGCGCGCTCGCTCCCTAGACCCTCACAAGCTAGTGACGTAGCCCTACGTCACTTTGCCTGTGAGGGGCTGACCGCCCACGTAGATAGTCGTGCGGCGGTCGGCAAGTGGTTAAATAGTTACATGCAAATAGAGCCTCCAACTTACCCAGAATTTTTTGTTAAAGTAGTAGGATATCTAAAAACATGCCTACAGTGCATCCGGAAAGTGTTCACAGCGCTTCACTTTTTCCGCATTTTGTTATGTTATAGCCTTATTCCAAAATGGATTAAATTCATAATTTTCCTCAAAATTCTACAAAAGTTTTTTTTTGTTGAAATCTTTTCCAAATTTTTTTAAAAATAAACAATAAAAATCACATATACATAAGTATTTAGCCTTCGCCATGACACTCCTAATTTGAGCTCAGGTGCATTCTGTTTCCACTGATCATCCTTGAGAGGTTTGTACAACTTGATTGGAGTCCACCTGTGGTAAATTCAGTTGCCTGGACATGATTTGGAAAGTTACACACCTGTCTATATAAAGTCCCACAGTAAACAGTGCATGTCAGAGTGCAAACCAAGCCATGAAGTAGGGATGCACCGAAATTTCGGCCGAAAATGGGCCTATCCCATTTTGGGCCGAAAACGGGTTAAAAATTCAGAAATTAATGGCCGCCTTGAGGAAGGAGGAGGGCGCAGCGCAGGTTTGAAAAGTCCCGCCTCTGGCCGGCCGCCTGCCTCTCAATGATGTCCCTACTACTACGATGTGCATGAATGAACTGACACACCAGGCGGGACGGCGGGCGAGCGGCCGCTAATAGCTATAACTATGTGAACGCTTCACTTCCCTGTCATGCGGGTATCCCTGCTGACAGGGAAGTGAAGCGCTCACATAGTTATAGCTATTAGCGGCCGCTCGCCCACCCGGTGTGTTCATTCATGGACAGATCGCAGTAGTAGTGACATCATAGGGAGGCGGCGTCTTTTGAATGAAGGACACCGGAGGAGCAGAGTGACAGTAAGGATATTGCATGCTTGGGATGGGGAGGGACGCTGAGGCGGGGGGGGGGGGGGAAGCTGAGGCGAGCTTACCAATGGTATTAGTATTATGCAGCATGAGGGGGTTAATGTATTGTAACTGATGCATTAGTGACCGACCAGTGGCAGTTAATTAACGCCTTTGTGCTGCATTAGTGCAACCAGTGTTAACACTGATACTGGTTGCACTAATGCAGCACAAAGGGGTAAATTAACTGCCACTGGTCGGTCACTAATGCATCAGTGGCAATACATTAACCCCCTCATGCTGCATAATACAAATACCATTGGTAATTGACCACTTGCCGACCGGTCACGTTGACCGTACTGCGGCAAAGTGGTTCGTTATCGTCCAGCGACGTAGTACTACGTCGCTGGACTCCTCCCCCTGTAGGCAGCGCTCGCGCGCCGCCGGAGGCGCCTCCTGCTGTTTTCAGTCACAGCGGGAGCCGGGCCAGGGGAGGAGCGGCGGCGATCGCCGCTGCTCTTCCCCGATCGTCGGGGAATCTAGTTTGGAGATCCGCCCGCCTGTGTAAACAGAGCGGGCGGATCTCCTAAGTGACAGGGAGTGACAGATTGCAGTGTTCAGCATAGCTGAACATGCGATCTGTCCCTGACTCAGTCACCTCCCCCCACACACGTTAGTAAGCACCAGGCATACATTAACCCCTCCCTCTCCAATAAAATTACCCCCTTCCCTGCCAGTGTCATTTTTACAGTAACAGTGCATATATATAGCACTGATTACTGCAGTAATGTCACTGGTACCCCCAAAAGTGTCAAAAATGTCAGTCAAGGGTCTGATCTGTCTGCTGCAATGTCGCAGTCCCACAAAAAAAAATCGCAGATCGCCGCCGTTACTCGTTAAAAAAAAAAAAAAAAAAAAAAACAACAAAAATGACAGAAATCTTTCCCTTAGTAAATGCAATAACTTTTGCGCAAACCAATCAAAATACGCTTATTGTGATTTTTTTTTTTTTTTTTTTTTTTTTTTTACCAAACCTAGGTAGCAGAAAACAAATTGGCCAAAAATGTAAAAAAATTAAGATTTTTACATTTTTTTTGGGGGGGAGGGATTTCATATAAAAAATTTTTAAAAATATTGTCTTTTCATAATAAACGCTCTTTTTTTTTTTTTTTTTTTGTTTATAGCGCAAAAAGTAAAAATCGCACAGGTGATAAAATACCACCAAAAAAAAGCTGTTTGTGGGAAAAAAAGGACGTAAATTTCGCTTGGGCACGGCGTCGCACGACCGCGCAATTGTCAGTTAAAGTCGCACAGCGCCGAATCGCAAAAAGTGGCCTGGGCGTAAGACAGCAAAATCCTCCGGTGGTTAAATTAACCTCTTGCCAACCCGTCACAGTACATATACTGTGACAGGGTGGCAGCGACAGGTGTACGTCGCTGCCTGTTTTTGGTGTATGCCCCTCTTCTATCCATTTTAAAATTATTTGGGGGAAAAAGTAATTTTCGTTTTCGGCCAAGGGCATCCTGCATTTTCGGTTTCGGCCCAGAATTTTCTTTTCGGTGCATCCCTACCATGAAGTCAAAGGAATTGTTTGTAGACCTCTGAGACATGATTGATTGTATCGAGGCACAGATCTTGGGAAGGGTACAAAAAAAAAATGTATATATGTTTGGAACCTCCAGGACTCTTCTTAGAGTGGGCCACCTGGTCAAGCTGAGCAATCTGGAGAAGGGCCTTAGTCAGGGAGGTGACCAAGAACCTGATGGTCACTCTGACAAAACTCCAGCGTTTCTCTGTAGAGAGAACACAACCATCTCTGCAGCACTCCACCAATCAGGCATGTATGGTAGAGTGGCCAGACGGAAGCCACTACTCTGTAAAAGGCACATGACAGACCGCCTTGGGTTTGTCAAAAGGCACCTGAAGGACTCTCAGACCAAAGAATTTTGTTTCTCATGGTCTGATTAAGCAAACCTTGAACTCTTTGGCCTGAATGGCAAGCATTGTGTCTGGAGGAAACCAGGCACTGCTCATCCCCTAGCCGATACCATCCCTTTAGTGTAGCATGGTGGTGGAAGCATCATGCTGTGGGGATGTTTCTCATCCACAGGAATTGGGGAGACTAGTCAGGATCGAGGGAAAGATGAATGCAGCAATGTACAGAGATGAAAACCTGCTCTGGACCCCAGGCTGGGGGAAAGGTTTATCTTCCAACATGACGACAACCCTAAGCACACAACCAATATAACAAAGTGCCTATGGGACAAATCTGTGAATGTCCTTGAGTGGTCCAGCCAGAGCCCAGACTTACACTAGAGTCAACATCTCTGGAGAGATCTGAAAGACTGCACCGATGCCCCCCCATCCAACCTGGTGGAGCTTGAGAGGTCATGCAAAGAAGAATGGGAGAAACTGCCAGAAATAGGTGTGCCAAGCTTATAGGATAGTACCCAGACTTCAGGCTGTAATTGGTGCCAAAGGTGTTTAAACAAAGTATTGAGCAAAGGCCGTGAATACTTATGTACATTTTTTTTTTAAAAATAAGTTTGTATAGATTTTAGTCAAACTTCTTCTTTCATGTTGTCATTATGGGGGTAAAGTTTGTAGAATTTTGAGGAAAATAATGAATTTTATCTGTTTTGGAATAAGGGCTCTTTCACACGGGCGTTCCGTATGTCCGTTTTTCATCCCATCCGTTTGCGGATGAAAAACGGACATAATGTATCTCTATGTAAATATGGATGTCATCGGATGATCATCCTCTGACATCCGTTTTTTGTCAGTTCAGTTCAGTGTTTTTGAACGGAGGAGAACCCTATTTTTTCTTCCTTTCAAAAAACGGAACGGAAGCAAAAACGGATGTCAGTGGTGTCATCCGCAGACATCCGTATTTACATAGAGATACATTATGTCCGTTTTTCATCCGCAAACGGATGGGATGAAAAACGGACATACGGACTGGATGACACAAGTGTCATCCGTGTCCGTTACCAAAAAAAAGGACCTGATCGGGCAAAAAAAAAGGAACGCCCGTGTGAAAGAGCCCTTAGGCTGTAAAAATTTTAGTGCTGTGAATACTTTCTGCACTGTACTCGCCTACATAACTTGCACCATTGGTCTGATGCGGCAGCTGCCCCCCCCCTTCTGGCTCAAGGACCAAGAAGTTAGCATTCATTGTTCAGGTCTTTAAGCGGCATTCAACCCAAAACCAAAGTGTAATGTTGCAGCTTACCAATCATTAGCTGTATTTAAAGCTGAAGTTACTGCAGATATAAAACAAAAATTACATTAGCTCTGTATGGCAATATAAGGACCTGAACTAGACCTGTTATCGGTCAAAGCAGTCGCTGTACAGTGAAGCTTGAGTGGGAGGTTGAAACAGACAAGGAGTTCATTACAAAAAGCATGCTGATAAGAAAAAAAAAGGGACAGAAGAGCTAATCATTTCTGCTTCTTTCTTTACTGTACAGCCGCAAGCTGTGTTGAGTCCAGGATGACCTAGGCTCAGGGAAAGTAGTGTTTTTTTTTTTGCCTGATCGCCACATCATATCTGCCCCTTTTTTTTTAGATTACATGCACACTGGGGCTTTTTATACGTTTTTATACGTTTTTCTCCTAGCAGGAGAAAAGCAGCTTGTAAAACGCACAGAAGCTGTGTTTTTTTGCAAAGACTTTTTAAGGTGTGTCAAGCGCTTATTTCATTGACCAGAATATTTATCCTTTCAGATGGGACGGATCTGTTTTTCTCAGCAGAGGACCTGTCTGCTTGTCCTCTGCCCACTCAGCAGGGGATAAATCTGTGTCTGCTTCACTTACGCAGAGTGGGCACAGACGCACAGCCTATTTGCTCTATGAGCAGTTGGATGTGAACAGACCAGCTGTCGGTTTTTTATACTTGACTGCCCTTCGATCTGGCCAGATCCACGTGATTTTTTGCTAGATCGGGTTGGAGGTAGACAAATGTAACGGATGCAAGTCCTTTTACATCCGCTGCTTCATAAAGGAGACTAGAGGGTCTGATCAGGTCTGCCTGAAAAAAACGGAGAGGTGGATTTGATTGGACAGACTGCTCATGGGAAAGTGGCATTATGGTTACTGCAATGTTAGATCGATAATGAGGAAAAGATGGTCTACGGTAAGATTACAGAAAATACTTGTCCCTAGTCCTTCAACCCCTTGCTGAGTCTGTTTTTAAATGGATAACCACACCCCCCCCCCCCCTCTTTTGAATTTCCAGTTATGGGAAATACCGTATGGAAAAGTTTTCCTGACCTTGCTCAATATCAGCTCTGTGTACTTTTAAAGTTTTTTTTTTTTTTTTTTTTTGTTTGTTTTGTTTCATAACTTGTTTAACCACTTAAGCCCCGGAAGATTTTACCCCCTTCCTGACCAGGGGGTATTTTGCGATTCGGCACTGCATGACTTTAACGGACAATTGCGCGGTCGTGCGACGCTGTACCTAAACAAATTTGGCGTCCTTCTTTTTTTCCCACAAACAGAGCTTTCTTTTGGTGGTATTTGATCACCTGTGCGATTTTTTTTTTTTTTTTTTTTTTTTTTTTTTTTTTTTTTAATTTATTATCACGTGCTATAAACAAAAAAAGAGCATCAATTTTGCAAAAATAGCAATATTTTTCACATTTTTTTAATATGAAATTCCCCCCCAAAAAAAATGTAAAAATCAAATTTTTTTAACATTTTCAGCCAATTTGTTTTATGCTACCTATGTTTGGTAAAAAAAATCGCAAAAAGCGTATTTTGATTGGTTTGCGCAAAAGTTATCGCGTTTACTAACAAAGGGAAAGATTTTTGTCATTTTTGTTGTTTTTTTTTAACGCGTAATGGCGGCGATCTGCGATTTTTTTTTTTTTTTTTTTTTTTTTTTTTTTTTTTTTTTTTTCGCGGTACTGCGACATTGGGGCGGACAGATCGGACCCTTGACTGACATTTGTGACAGTTTTGGGGGTCCCAGTGACATTTCTCCAGTAATCAGTGCTATGCATATGCACTGTTACTGTAAAAATACACTGGTAGTGAAGGGGTTAACTTTATTTGGGAGGGAGGGGCTGTGTGTGTCCCTAGGGGCGTGCTTTCTACTGTGATTGGCTGTGGCTTCAGCTGTAAGGACACTGATCAACGAATCTACATAGTAGATCCGTGTGATCAGTGTCTTTACAGCGAGGAGAATGACAGGTGGCTTGTTTACACAAGCTGCCTGACATTCTCCCTCTCCCCCGCCGATCGGCGAGTGACCGGCGGACATCGGGTCCGCTGGTCACACGCGCGGGGGGGTCCGTGACCACGCGGGAGCGTGCCTCCGGGGGCGCGCGCACTCGCTCCCTAGACCCTCACAAGTTAGTGACGTAGCCCTACGTCACTTTGCCTGTGAGGGGCTGACTGCCGACGTAGATCGGCGTTAGGCAGTCGGCAAGTGGTTAAGAAAAACAGTGAAAAATCTGCTGAGCCCTTTTACATTTAGGCTCCATGTACACGGGACGTTGTTAAAAGTCCCTTTGAATGCTGGAATTTTTAGGACGTTTGAAACGTCCGTTCGGTCGCGTTTGTACCCGCGTTTAGCGGGCGTTTAGTGGCGTTTGCGGGCGTTTGCGTTTAGAAGCGTTCCTAGAGGTCAGAAAAATTATTCCCCTTTAAAATGGAAGAACGCTAAACGCGGGTCATCGCGTTCAGACGCGTACGGACGCGTTTGTGCGTTTGAAACGCCGGGAAACACCCGTTCGAACGCAAATAATTGCGTTCTAAAATCAGTCCCTGAACGCAACTGCCTGCAAATGACTGTAAACGACCTGGTGTACATGGACAGATAAGATAAAATGTAGATGGGTTCAGGGGCTTCTGAAAAAAACGCCCAACTGCTCCTAAACGGCCATTTCCAGCGTCCCGTGTACATGGAGCCTTAGGTTCATACAGCGGTCATAAGCCCCGGTTCACATTTGTGCGAGTGCCGGGTTCGCATGTAATGTTGGAGCGCACTGCTCCGACATTACATGCGATCAGCTGTGCGGTGCGAGTTTAGCCATACAGTTTGTATGGCTAAATTTGCATCGCACCCGGAGCAAACACGCACAGGAGGCATTTTTGCAGCGGTTTACACTTGTGCGATCCGCTCCTGTGCGAACTGCATGATCGCACTGCGATATGCGATCAAACTGGGGGTGTCGTTAAGATTACATTGACACCCCCAGCGTATCGCAGATGGCAGTGTGAACTGCCGGGGGTGCATGTGCGATGCGGGAACAGGCTGCGAATTCGCAGCCTTCCCGCATCGCATAAATGTGAACCGAGCCTTAAACACAATTATAGTTTCCCCATAATTTTGTATTTTTTAGATTTTTTTTTTTTTTTTTTTCCCCCCAGTCTCATCGGGAAATTTATGGTAGGTTCCAGATAAAGATCACTGTGCTAAGTGAAACAGCAGTGGTCTCTGTACAGTATTCTGACACATCTCATGTCTTGCCACTACTACAGGGCTGCAAGCCATTTTTTGATCAAACCTAAAATGCATTTTCTCTTTCGTTCATTGACAGACACAGCTGATATTCTTAACCATTTGGTTTTACTGCCCCCTACAGGAGTAGGACACTAGGCAAAGAAAAGTCTGGCTACTCCTTTGGGCAGTCCCAGGGGGTTTACTCCTTCTCCCTGCTATAGGTACTCAGTTTTTGTTTTGGCGTAAGGACCTAGTTCTGTGTGTTTTTTTTTTTTTTTTTTTTTTTTTTTAAATATCTCCTGGATTTTTCCTGTGAAATCTTCAATCAACTGCTGGACTAAGCGACGGGCTAGATAATCTAGATCTAGTGGACACCCCAGTCTGGCCGGCGAGCACGTGCAGTCCTCAGCTCCACACTAGGTCGGTCACGACATGGCCTCACTGCACAGGGCCTGGCCTGCGAGTTAAATACGTTGCAGGGTTGCCTACAACTGAGTCTCGGCCCGAGTCACGGCATTCCCCCTGGCCTACATTTTGATGGAGAGGGATTCTGTCTGGAGTGGTGCCCACCCGGTTCCTGGTAGTGAGCAGCTGGTGCTCTGTGCCTGGTGACTGGGTGATGCTGTTGCCTGTTTTGTGGGGTTCCTCTGGTGACTCGGAGTCTTTGGAGCACCTCTCCCCACCTGATCCCCCTCAGAGGCTGTGGGGCCCTCTCGGTCCCAACCATCCATCGATGCACTGATGGCAGTCCTGGAGTCCTTTGTGTCCTGGACGAAGGTGGCTTTCATGTGACGGGCTAGCAAAAAACGCCCCTGCCTCATCTGTCTCATCAGATCCTGAATCTGATTCGGCCGATGTGGGTCACCCTGCTGGGTCTGCAACCATGTGACTGAAATCCTCTGATAGTGAATATGATTCCTCCCACGTCTGCAACCGCGCAAGAAGAGGTGCTGGGGGAGGCACTGATAATATCTGTGCGTGAGACCTTGAAGATGGAGGACTCGGCTGCGACAAGGGCGCAGGTTCCTTTTGGCACTCTCAAGCCATCCAGAGTAGCAAAGGTGTTTCTTTTCCCTGCCTATTTTGACAGCATTGTCGCTAAAGAGTGGGGGTGACCAAAGCGTCCCATTGGGGTCCCTAAGCACTTTACTAGGCGATACCCCTATGAGGAGTCCCTTCATAGGAAGTGGAGTGTCCCACCGGTGATGGACCCTCCGGGTTCCGGGTTTGAACAAGGCATCCATGATTCCAGTTGAAGAGTCCCTGGCCTTTAAGGATCCGGCTGACAGGAAGGCGGATGCTGTGGCCCGCAATATGTGCACTCTGGCTGGTTCGGCACTGAGGCCGGTATTCGCCATTGCCCTGGTGTCGCAAACTGACAGTGGGCTAAGCTTTTAGGCTGTGGCCTGGAGGGAGAACATAACACCCCCTAGCCTTTACTGAGCTGGCGGACCAGCTGGTCCAGGTGTGGCAGGCGCAGCACTACAAAGTGCCTTATGCGCTGTGACATTAGAAGAATTGGATCTCTCTGACTTCAGTCTAACCAGACTGTCTGTTGCTGAATACAGTATAACAAATGGTGGATATATTTCTCTCTCTCTCTATTGCTGTTTGAGTTTGTTTGCTTGGGTTTGGTTTTCAGTTGTTAGAGTTGTTTGGGTTTGTTCGATAGTTTGAATTCAATATAACTTTTGAAGTTTGATAGTTTGAATTCGATACAACTTTTGAAGTTTGATAGTTTGTTTTAGTTTGTTTGATTTCGTGTTCGAGTTTGGTGGAACTACAAGTGAACACATAACTAGTTCAGTATACAGCTCTAATCACATTACTAACAATAGGAACATGTATAACTGTTACCTATTTTTGGCCACTTGCTTCCATAAAACTGCTCTGTGAATCTGTGTGTCTATTCAGTTCTCTTCTGTAGTGGAAAATGAGAAGGCTGGCTGAAGCATGAGGCTTCAGAGAAAAAAAATGGGTGTAAGGCTGGCTGTGATTGGCCAAGACTGTTGCTGAGTGTATGATTGGCTGTGATTGGCCACAAACTCCTTATGGGTAATAAAGTTTAACTCTGTGCTTTCTGGTTTAAATTCTGCTGTGTCTGAGCTTACCTTACATGCATACAAATGAATCTTACAGGCATATTTTTCCTTTGCTTCTGTGAACACAATATACAATTATGTGACATCCAAACATGAAATCACAGTAAATAACTCTGCTTTTGTCTCTCACATATAAACATATGCACTGTATTGAGGTTATTAACAGGTCTAGCTGTATATGCATGTAGGTCATATTAACAACCTAGGACAGGATCTAGCTGGCCAGCTACACCAGGGGCTGCAGTTTATCTGTGCATCTCCCCTAGTGGCGTGGCTTTCTGTTTTGGCAGTGGTCCTTCTGCGTGCCTTTTGGCTCAAATGCTAGTCTGTGAACCAGACTTCTAAAAAGGCCTTGACCTTCTCTTTCAAGGAGATCACCTGTTTGGCGCTACCCTGGATGATGACATAAAAGGTCTCAAAGGGGGGGGGAAGAGTACATTTCTTCTGCAGGCTACTAAGGGCAAGGAACCTTATTGAAGACGTGGACCTTCCTTCTCAGCTCATAATTTTTTATTTATCTTTTTTTTTTTTAACGTCCCTCAGGGTGCGACTGACAAGGGCTCATAGCCTTTCAGGGCCACCTCTGGAGGATCCAAACGAACCTGGTCTGGCAAGCCGAGAGCGGGCTTCTCCAGACCCACGGACAATACTCCTTCAGCATGAAGGGGTGCACTCCCCCGTATTTGGGGTGGGTGGGGGGGCTTCTTCGCTG
>NC_138771.1:381755570-381853070 GCF_965119305.1 Pelophylax lessonae
TTGGGGCACATTACAGCGCCGCTGCGGCGGTCCACCATGTTATTCATGACTTATGGTGTATTTTCATTTCACCTTCATGAGGTGAGGGAGCGGCGGTTTCGGCGCCATTTTGGCTGTGCTCGCTCCGGCCGCATGGTACACATGCATGGCGGCCATTTTCTTTTTGCCTCCATAGGCTTTCATAGAGCGCCCTGCATATCAGCATTTCCTTTCATCCAGGAGCACCGATCTAGGCAGCAGCAGCAGCGGTCTCTCCAGGTTTTTTCCCTCTATTCCCTGTATCCTTGCCTGAGTATACCTTCTCCCTGTGGGGGTCCCTGGTGTGAGTGTACTTGTGTGGCGGTGGGCTACGTCCGCAGCGCCTTATTTAAAGGGGCGGTCACCCATTTACTTGTACTCAATTTGGGGCATGGATTCTCAGGAAAGCAAATTTCCTGCCACATTGGTGGGAAGCCAGGGGACTGCTGCTTCCCCCCCAGGGGGGGGATTTGGCTGCGATTGTGGCTAGCCTTGCGACTCAGGTGCAAATGCTGGTGGCTGCTCAATCCTCAAAAAGGCCCAGAGTTTCAATCTCCTCTGATTCAGAGGGTGATGGTGATGGGGCTGCTGTGGCTGGGGTCTCCTTGTCGGGGTCCCGTTCCTCCCTGGACCTTATAGGGTCAGAAATGGAGGCTGAGGTTGAAGGGGTTGATAATTCTCCCCCTGGCTCGTCTGAAGAGCTTGCACTCATGGATGATCTGGTTGCTTCTATCAAGCAAACACTGCGTTTACAGGATGAACAATGTCCTCCTGCTGCCTTGGCGACTTATGGGACGCAGAAAAGGGGCAAAGCATCGCAGGTGTTTCCTTGCACTGATGATTTTCAATGCGCTGTAAAAGAACAATGGTGTAATATACGCAAGCCTTTTGCTGTACCGAGTAGGTTTAAGCTACGCTATCCTTTTACGCCCGCTACTGATGGGCGTTGGTGTATCCCGCCTCCGGTGGATCATGCGATAGCGGTTTTGAATAAGTCCACTGCGATTCCTGCTGAGGACACTCCGGTGTTACGGGATGCCACGGACAAGCGGATGGAGTCCCTTGCCCGTCATACCTACTCTATTATGGGTTCCATGTTGAAAGCCTTATTTGCTTCACTTATGGCGGCCCAGGCTGTCGCTAGCTGGACGCAGGTGCTTAGACGCGTCCTGGTGGCTGATTCTGCCCCCCAGGCGACTTTGGATATGGTGGATCAAATCCACCAGGGTGTCATGTATTTGTGTGATGCGGACCTGGATATGGTTCCGTTGGCTGCACGTGTACATAGTGTGGCGGTGTTGTCCCGCCGTCTGGTTTGAAGTGTTGGTCGGTGGACCAATCTTCACGTAAGACCTTGGCTAACTTGCCTTATGATGGTTCTCGCCTTTTTGGTGAATCCCTAGATACCTTAATTAAGGGGGTCACGGGTGGTAAGAGCACGCTCCTGCCCCAATCCCACAAGGCTAAGACGGCTCCTGGTAAGAGGAATGCTTCCTTTCGACCCCCTCAGGGGTCCTTTCGTGCCTTTCGGTCACACTATAGGGGCAAGCCGTCCAAGGGTCAAGGCTCCCACAAGAAGCCGTGGGCTGGTAAGCAAAAGTCCGGCCAGTCCGGTTCCGCGGCCCACAACAGTGCGGCCTGAAGGGGCGCCCTCACCCGGCTCAGGGGTGGGGGGACGCTTGCTCGGTTTCCTTCGGCCATGGCTGTCCCGTGTTCGGGACAGGTGGGTTCAGGAAATCGTTCGATCTGGTTACAAGATCGAGTTTCTCTCTCGGCCGGAGAGCAGATTTTTTCCCTCAAATCTTCTACTGTCCCAGGAGCGTTTGCGGGATCTGCATCTAGCGGTGCAGGACCTGAGGGCTCAGGGAGTGGTGGTCCCGGTGCCTCATCGGGACAGATTTCGGGGGTTCTATTCCAATCTGTTCACCGTACCCAGGAAGGAGGGCAAGGTGCGTCCGATTCTGGACTTGAAGGCGCTGAACCGCTTCGTGCGGGTGCGCAAGTTCCGCATGGAATCCCTGCGGTCGGTGGTGGCTGCCCTGATTCCGGGGGAGTTCATGGCTTCCATCAACTTGAAGGATGCGTATCTTCACATCCCGATTTTCGAGGGTCACCAGCGGTACCTTCGATTCGCCATAGCGGAGGATCATTACCAATTTGTGGCGTTACCTTTTGGTCTCGCCTCGGCTCCACGGGTGTTCACCAAAGTGTTGGCCCCGGTTCTGGCTTTGAGAGCCCAGGGCATCTCGGTCCTGGGGTATCTGGACGACATTCTGGTTCGGTCTGCGACCAGCCAGGGTCTGGAGAAGGATCTGTCCGTTACATTGCAGACTCTGCAGGAGTTTGGGTGGACGATCAATTTTCCAAAGTCAACGCTGTACCCATCGGTTCATCTCCCTTACCTGGGAATGATTCTGGACTCTGTCCAGGCGACGGTCTTCCTTCCGGACGACAAACTCAGGACTCTTCAGGAGGAAGTCAGGTCCCTCAGGGACGATCCGTCCTCGTCCATTCGGACGTGCATGCGGTGTCTGGGATTGATGGTCTCGGCCTTCGAGGCGATTCCCTTCGCCCAGTTTCACACGCGGGGTCTCCAGGCGGAGATTCTGTCCAGGTGGGACGGGCGACCGCAATCTCTGGATCTTCGGATCTCGTTGAGCCATCGGACCAGAAGGGATCTTCTGTGGTGGCTTCAGTCCCCGTCGGTGTCGGGGGGCAAATCTTTTCGTCCCTTCTCGTGGACGGTGATCACCACGGACGCCAGCCTGTTGGGCTGGGGTGGTGTTCTGGGTGTTCTGTCTGCCCAGGGTACTTGGTCGGAGGAAGAGTCCTCCCTTCCGATCAACATTCTGGAACTGCGAGCGATACGTCTCTGCCTTTGACGTTGGACGGACAGACTACAGGGCTGTCCGGTTCGAGTGCAGACGGACAATGCCACGGCGGTGGCTTGCATCAATCACCAAGGGGGCACCAGGAGTGCCAGGGCGGCTCGAGAAGTGGCCGACATTCTGTCTTGGGCCGAGACGCACGTCCCGGCGATATCGGCAGTTCACATTCCAGGGGTGGAGAATTGGCAGGCGGATTATCTGAGCCGTCAGTCCCTGGACCAGGGGGAATGGTCCCTCCATCCGGATGTTTTCCAGATGTTGTGCGCGAAGTGGGGTCTCCCGGAGGTGGACCTGTTCGCGTCTCGTCTGAACAACAAGGTACCACGGTTCGTGGCAAGGACGCGCGATCCTCGGGCAACTGCGTCGGACGCGTTGGTTGCCCCGTGGCATCAGTACCAACTGATGTATGCGTTTCCACCGATTCAATTGCTGTCCAGGTTCCTTCGCAGGTTGCACTTGGAACCAACCACGGTGATTCTGGTGGCACCGGACTGGCCTCGTCGGTCCTGGTACGCAGACCTCGTAAACCTGGCGATCGATGCCCCGTGGCGTCTGCCTCTTCGAGAAGATCTCCTGTCGCAGGGGCTGATCTTCCATCCTGCTTTACAGTCGCTGGCTTTGACGGCCTGGCTGTTGAAACCGAGGTCCTGTAGTGCAGGGGTCTTTCCCCTGAGGTCATTCACACTTTGATCAATGCGAGGAAGTCCTCCTCGGGGAAGGTCTATTACCGTACTTGGAAGGCGTATTTTGCCTGGTGCGAGTCCAGGGGGTTCTCACCTCGCACTTACTCGGTGTCTAGGGTGTTGTCCTTCCTCCAAACGGGTGTTGACCAGCGTTTGGCGCTGGCTACGATCAAGGGTCAGGTGTCTGCGTTGGCCGTTCTCTTCCAAAGTCCTGTGGCATCTAACTCCTTGGTTAGCACTTTTGTGCAGGGGGTACGACATCTGATCCCTCCTAGGAGGGACCCTCTACCCCCTTGGGACTTGAATCTAGTTCTGTCCGTGTTGCAGCGTGATCCTTTTGAAAGGATCAGGGAAATCTCGCTGTCTTTGTTGTCCAAGAAGGTCGCCTTTTTGGTGGCTATTACCTCGGCTCGTAGGGTGTCGGAGCTGGCAGCCTTGTCCTGCAAGTCTCCGTATCTGATCGTGCACTTGGACAAGGTGGTCTTGCGACCTAATCCTTCTTTTCTTCCGAAGAGGGTTTCGGACTTTCACCTCAATGAGGACATTGTCTTGACATCGCTTTGCGCGAAGCCTAAACATCCAAAAGAGGTGCAGCTGCACGCCTTGGATGTTGTCCGGGCGATCAGGGTTTACCTGAACTCGACTGAATCCTTTCGCAAATCGGATTCCTTCTTTGTTCTTCCGGAGGGTCCTCGGAAGGGCATGGCGGCGTCGGCTTCTACCATCGCCACATGGATCAGACAGACCATTGAACAGGCCTATGCTTTGAAGGGGAAAGTTCCCCCTGTGCCTGTGAAGGCGCGCTCTACCAGATCTCTGAGTACGTCCTTGGGCCTGTCGCCAGGTGTGTAAGGCGGCGACTTGGTCGACCGTGCACACTTTCACGAAATTCTACAAAGTAGATGTTCAGGCATCGGCGGATGCTTCCTTTGGCCGCAAGGTTCTTAGTGCGGCAGTTCCCTAGAGCCCTTGTTGCGGGCTCCTTGGCTGTTTGGGATTCTTTGTTTTTCCCTGGGTTCTTGCTCCTGTTGAGCAAGTGTTTTTTTTTTTTTTTCTCATGCCCGACTGGTTTCCTTCCTTTGGTAAGGTTCCTTTCTCTGATGGGAGACGGCGTTGCCTTAGGCGCGGCTGCTTTTTTCCCACCCCTCATGTTTGCACTGCTTTGGGACATCCCCATTGTGATGAATATGGAGGGGCGGCGACTGTCGGAGGACGTAAGAGAAAACTGAATTTTTGTAAAATCTTACCTGTAAAATTCCTTTCTCTGAGTCCTCCGACAGTCGCCGCCCCCGCCCCTCTTTTGGGGTTGTTGGTTATATACTCTACTGCTATTCCACTGAAACTGAGTTGGATACAGGAAGTGGAGGGTTATGAGCTGAGGGGACCATCCCCTGGGGGTGGGATATGTTAAAAGTCTTTGTACTAACATATTCTGTTGCCTAGCTACTCCTACGGAGCAAAGGTCATAACCCCATTGTGATGAATATGTAGGGGCGGCGACTGTCGGAGGACTCAGAGAGGAATTTTACAGGTAAGATTTTACAAAAATTCTGTTTTTTTCTTTTTTTCTTTTCTCTTGCGTCCTCTGACAGACTCAGCCACTTCAGTTTCCTCACAAATGGCTAATGCGCCACCTGCAGGAGTAGACTAGGCAGTGAAACTATTTAGAAAAACTTTTCACTAGAAACACCCTTAGGGGCTGTCCCCTCAGACATTACCCCAGACACATCAAGCTTTCTAATCAGTTTCTTGCTGCTTGGTGTTAGTAATAGGACCTAGGTTTCCCTGCTGGGACTCCGGTCTCAATTTATATGTGGAGCAACGTTTGGCTTTGGGAACGCTTAAGGGTCTGGTGTTGGCCTTGGCCATTTACTTCCAGCGTCCCTTGGTGGCAACTAATTCCTTGATTCGCACCTTTTGTTCAAGGGGTGCATCATCTGGCTCCTCCAAGGAGATTCCCCCCCCCCGCCTCCGTGGGATCTGAATTTTGGTTTTGTCCACTTTGCAACGACCTCCCTTTGAGAATATTAGAGTCTCTCTGCCTGTGTTGTCCCAGAAGGTTGCCTTTCTGGTGGCTATCACCTCTGCTGGCAGGGTGTCATGAGTTGGTTACGCTGTCTTGCCGTTCGCCTTATCTGGTCGTTCATAGGGATAAAGTTGTTCTGCGACCCAACCAAACTTTTCTCCCTAAGGTGGTGTCTGCCTTCCACCTCAATGTAGATATTGTGCTGCCTTCGCTTTGAGCCTTCGAAGCCCAAGCATCCCAAGGAATTTGCTCTGCATGCACTGGATGTGGTCCGGCGGTCAGGGTTTACCTGTCTGCTACGGAATCTTTTCAAAAGTCTGATTCCCTCTTTGTCCTTCCTGAGGGACCTCGTAAGGGTTCGACTGCGTCCGCTGCAACCATTTCCAAATGGATCAGACAGACAGTTGTTCAGGCCTATTCACTAAGGGGCCAGGTTCTTCCTTTTCCTGTGAGGGCACATTCTACTAGAGCCATGAGTGCCTCTTAGGCTTTTCGCTATCAGGTTTCTGTGGCTCAGGTGTGTAAGGCGGCGACCTGGTAGCCTGTACACACTTTTTTTTAAAAATTCTACAAGATTTAATGGCATCCTCGGATGCTTCCTTTGGCTGCAAGGTTGCATTGTTCCTGCATCAGATGGCTCCCCAAGTGCACTCCCAGCCCCAGGAGCTGGCATCTGTGGTGAGGATCTTTCCTGCTAAAAAAAGACCAAGCCAGGCCACTTGAGTATTTCTTGCTTCTTCCACCACCAGAGGGATCTTTTTAACCTAATGGGCACGGTCACCTTGATGTCCAGTGAGGCCAAGTCTATATTCCACACTCTCTCAAGATGAATTGTTACAGGGGCCCAAAGTGTATCCTTGCCCACTGGAATGGAGGCGGTTAGCAGGCAGAGAGCTGACATCAGGAACCGGATTGACACCTGCTGATTGCTGTGCAGAAGAGTCAGGGCCGTCCAAATCTGTTGCCTTTTCTCTTCTGGCAAGAAAATCCTCTGCCAAACAAATGCGAAACCCTAGAAATAAGACTTGACGGGGTCAGATTGGATTTTTGCACATTTAGGATTCAACCCAAGCTTTCCAGATGGTCCTCAACTGGCCCTTGGAGTCTGCCAGAAAAAGAAAAAAAAATAGTCTAGGTGTGGGGTTACCATGACACCTCGGAGCCTTAAAGGAGCTAAGGCCTTCCCCCCATCACCTTTGTGAAAATGCGGAGAGAGAAAACAGGCCGAAAGGCAGAGCCCTTAACTGCAGGTGCTGGACCTATTTTCCTGATACCAGGGCCAGTTTCAAAAACCTTTGGGAGCGCTCTGTTTGGAATGTAGAAATAGGCGTCCCTTAGATCAATCGAAGCCATGTAGCAGTCTGGAACAGCAGATTTATGACCCAAAAGATCAAATCCATCCAGAACTTTTTGTATAGTACAGGCGGTGCCCGGGTTACAAACAACCGACTTGCTACCAACTCCTACTTACAAGACTGAGGGAGACAACAGAAAGTGAGAGGAAATCTAGCCCTAGGAAGGGAAATTCACTTCAGTAAAAGTTCTCATGGGGGAAAAAAAGGGGTCTCCACTGAAGCTTTATAACTAATCCTAGTTTCCACAACCCAAAATTTTCAAAACATACAGTTGTCATAGGGACAGAAAGTGAGGTAAAATCTTCAGAACTAGGGTACAGACAGCAAAACAAATGGTACAGGAATGTTAACCCTTCCCTTTTCATATGCAAAAAAAAAAAAACTTCAAATTATTCTTTTGGCTGGAGCTAAACTTACAAAATGTAAGTGTTCCGACTTACAAACAAATTCGACTTAACCCCAAGTCCCTATCTTGTTTGTAACCAGAGACTTCTCGGCTGCACAGGAGTAGGGAAAAGGACTCCTCCCTTTCTCTTGCTTTCTGTGACCCCCAGACTGTCCTTTTCCTCTGAGACTTGTCACCTTGCGGCAAAAACTCTTTGGCGTTTGCTTCTTTTTAACAGGAAAACACTTTTTCCTATCTGCTGTGTGGTTCAGGATAGATTCTAAGTCTAGCCCGAAGAGATCATCTGATAACAGGATTGCGCATAGCCTAACCTTAGAGGCTGAGTCCCCCTGCTTGCCGAAATAGAGAAGGCTGCTACTTTGTAACTCCCTCTTTTCACAAAGGGAATAAAGTAGAATTTTTTTTCCTTGCTGTAATTTTCAGAAAATGGTGTCTAAAAGGGCATATTTTGTGCAATGTGTAAACAATATTTTAAGTTCTGCTATATCAATAGAAAGATGCAACAAATTTAAAGTAGATATTCTTCCAATTTTGGCTGCGAAAGTGGAACTACCATTTAAATGCCTAGTTTCTTGGTACTGCTAAATGCAAATTTCTCTTTCGTTCATTGACGGACACAGCTCCATATTTTTGACTTAGGAGTAGGACTAGGTGGAAACAAAACTGGACTACGTCCCTAGGGCCGTCTAGGGGGTATACTTCCCACTTCCTGCTTTAGGACTTCAGTTTTTTCTGCCTAGTTAGGAGTAAGGACCTGGTTCCCTGCTGTGATCTGTGGTCCTGGCATTTTTTTCCCTTTTTCTTTTAAATGGAATTTTTTTCTTCCTTTTTTGTTGTTCACAAGAGCAGAAAATCAACTGCTGGACTGGACGATGCACTGGATAGCCTAGATCCTTAGTCTTCCCAATCTGGCCAGCGAGCACGACCCAACTGTTAGCTCTGCGCTAGGTTGACTGCGACATAGCTCCACTGGATGGGGGCTGGCAAGTGAAATGCCTCACAAGGACGCATAGCCCTGGTTGTGTTAATGGTCATGGCGAGAATCGCAGCGTACCTCTGGCCCGCAGCATCCCAATTTCAAGATGGAGTGGTGATGCGGCAGTGGCCTCTAGTGGCAGTGACTGCACTTCTTTTCTGATTGCAGCATGGCAAGCAGCTTGGCGCTCTGTATCCTGCTCTGAATAGGTGGTGGTGAGTCCCTGCAGGTATACAGCTCCCTCTTCTGCTATAGCAGCGTCGCTGGTGCACTAGGTCTTGCAGTCCCACAGCGGTAGCAGTGTGAGGGTGTTTTTTTTAAATAGTTTTCCTCGCATATTAAGGGCGGCCTCCGATTTAACTATGGAGTCCCCACTTTCAGAAGCTGTGGGACTCTGGTTCTCAGTCTGCCCAGTCGGCTATGACGGCGGTCCTACAGTCACTTGTATCAAAGGTTGATATAGCCTGTCAAAAGCAGCCTAGCAAGAAGCACCCACAGCCCTCACCTGAATCCTCTTTCTTAGTCTGAGGTAGATTTGGCTCCCGTGGACACGAGTCAACCCACTGGGTATGTGCACCCGGAGTGCTCGGACAGTGAGGATGGTTCCTCTTCCACTACGGCCGCACATGAAAAGGCGCTTGTGGAGGCACTAATTTGTATCAGTGTGGGAAACTTTTTAAAATGGGAGGACACAGCTGATGCTGCATTGGTTGCGCCGGTGCAATTTGGCACCCGTAGGCCAGCCAAGCTGTCAAAGCTGTTCCCCTTTCCTGCTTATTTTGAGGAGATTGTCGTTAGTCAGTGGGGATCCCCAAAATGAATGTTTGGAATACTGAAGCATTTTGCTAGGAGAAATCCGTTTTGAGGAGTCTCTTTAGAAGAAGCGGACGGTTCCACCGGTGATGAAGTCTCCCCTGTCTGGTCTGATATCTTTTCACTGTGGCGGGTTCAATTTTGAGGCTGGTGTTTGCGATCACCTTGGTCTCCCAAACCTTAACGGAATGGGCAAAGCTCTTGCACTAGAATCTGGAAGGGGGTCAACATCCTCCATGAGCTAGCGGATCAGTTGATACAGGGGCTACAGTACATCTGTGATGTGGCCCCGTTGGCTGGCAGTGTCTGACTGCTGTTACTCCGCTGCAAGATTTGGGTAAAGTACTGGTCGGCTGACCAGGCTTCCAAAAAGGTGCTGAATGACCTACCATTTGCAGGAGACCATTTGTTCGGTGCCTCTATTAAAGAGATCATTAAAGGTCTTATGGGAGGTAAGAGTACTCTGATTCCACAGATTGCCAAGAGCCTCGTCGTAAACGTGGTCCTTGCTTCTTGGCTCACAAACAGCCCTTTCATCCCGCCGGCCGGCAGCACAAGGGACAAATGTCTACCTGTAATTTTGTGGGAGATTCCAAGAGACCCTGGACTGGTAAGTCAAAAGGGGGTTCCACTGGTCCTGCAAACGAGTCCTCCTCTGCCTGAAGGAACACCCTCACCCGTCTCTGGGGTGGCATCTTCGCTTTCTTCCACACCTGTGACCCTTGCTCATTCAAGAAAAATGGGTCAACTAGTTGATTCGGTCCGGTTACAAGATAAGGGTTTCAGTCCTTGCCTCCGGCAAGGTTCTTTCCTTCCAACTTGCGCCTGTCCCCGGATCGGCTGCAAGGCCTTTATGGGGCGGTGCAGGATCTGCTGTCACAGGGGAGTAATTATCCTGGTTCCAAAGTTGGAACGTTTTCAGGGATTTTTTTTTTTTTTTTTATCTGTTTACTGTTCCCAGGAAATAAGGCAAGGTCCGTCCAATCTTGGATCTCAAGGCCCTGAATCGCTTTGTGTGGGTTCAGAAATTTCGAATGGAGTCCATTCTCGAGGTGGTGGCATCCCTTCATCAAGGGGATTTTCTGGCCTCTCTTGATATCAAGGACGCTTACCTTCATATCCCAGTATATGTAGAGCATCAGCGTTTTTTCTTTGTTTTGCCGTGGGAGAGGAACATTTATCAATTCATGGCGTTACCCTTTGGTCTCATCTTGGCTCCTAGGGTGTTCACAAAAGTGTTTGCCCCAGTGTTAGCCTTGCTCAGGCTGAGGGGGATCGTGGTACTGGGGTACCTGGACGATTTCTTTCTGAAAGCAGTTTTCCGTCTGTCTTGAGACAAACCGGACATCACTGTGTGAACTCTGCAAGAGTTCGGCTGGACGCTGAATTTTCAGAAATCAGCTCTGACTCCTTCCAACAAGCTAGACTTACCTGGGCCTGACTTTGGATTCGGCCTCAGCCAGGGTGATTCTCTCGGAGGCAAAACTGCTGAAGTTGCAGAATGCGTTTCGGCTCCTGTTGTTCAACCGTTGGTCGTTTTTCAGGACGTGCATGCAAGTGCTGGGCCTGAGGGTCTCCACCTTTTTTGAGGCGGTTCAGTTTGCTCCGTTTTTATACCAGGCCTATGAGGATTCTTGTCCCATTTGGCAAAAATCTTCCTTTGCAATCTCTCGACACTCTGATCCTGTTGAGCCGGGGTGCAAGGGGATCTTTGTTTTGGTGGCTCCGTTCCCCGGAGCTTCGACAAGGGAAGTCCTTTCTCCCCCTGTACTGGACAGTGGTTACCACGCACGCTAGCCTATCTGGGTGGGGAGGTGTCTTGAGCACAGATTCAGCTCAAGGGGTTTGAAAGCAGGATGAATTCTGTCTGGAGATTCAGGCAATCGGGCTTTGCCTGTCCCAGTGGATGGATCGTTTGCAAGGGTGTCTGGCAAGGATTCAGTCGGACAATTCCACAGCTGTGGCGTATGTCATTCATCGAGGGGGCACAAAAAGTGCCCTGGCATTTTAAGGTGGGCAGAATGTTATGTTCCAGCCCTCTCTGCTGTGCACATTCCAGGAGTGGAAAATTGGCAGGCGGACTACCTCAGTCGGCAGACCCTGAGTCCGGGCGAATGGTCTCTTCATCCGGAAGTGTTTCAACAACTAGGTCTCCGGTGGGGGACTCCTGATGTGGATCTGTTGGCCTCTCGTCTTTACCGGAAGGTTCAAAGATTTGTGGCAAGATCTCAGGATCCTTTGGTCGACGGCACCAACACCCTGGTGGCCCCTTAGGGTCAGTATCGTCTGATTTATGCTTTTCCTCCACTACAGCTTCTGCAAATAAAAGCAGAAGGTATTTCAGTCATTCTAGGGGATCCAGACTGGCCTCATCCTTGTAAGGCTGATAGCCGATGTTCCTTGGTGACTCCCTCTCAGAGAAGATCTTTTGTCTCAAGGGCCGATCTTCCATCCTGCTTTACAAGCCTGGCTGTTGAAAGCCAGGTACTGAAGGATAAAGGGTTGCCGAATTCTGCGATTCCTACTCTGTTAAAAGCTAGGAAATCTACTTCTAGGAAGATTTATCAGTCTGGAGGGCGTACGTTTCTTGGTGTGAGTCTCAGAGGGTTTTTCTCCCTGTTCATTTTCTGTGTCCTGTCTGCTGGAGTTTCTACAAGGTGTAGATAAATGTTTGGCCCTGGGCACCATTAAGTGCCAGATTTCTGCTTTTGGCAATTTTTTTTCCCAATGGCCGTTGGCTACAAATTCTTTCACACTTTTCGTTCAGAGGGGCTCGCCACTTAGCTTCTCTGGTACCTCAGTGGGATCTCAATTTTGGTTCTGTCGGTTCTTCAAAGACCGCCTTTTGAAAATATTTATGAACTCCCTCTGCTTACTCTGTCACAAAAGGTAGCTTTTTTTTTTTTGGTGCCTATTACTTCTGCACGCAGTGTGTTGGAATTGGCTGTGGTGTCCTGGTGGTTCACAGGGACGAAGTGGTGCTAAATCCCTGTTCTTTCCTAAGGTCGTCTCGGGTTTCCACTTGAATGAAGACGTGTTCCTTGTGCCCTAGGCTGTAACACCCTAAAGAAATTGCTTTACAATGCCTGGATGTGGTTCGGGGGGAATCGAGGTGTACCTGGCGGCGACTGAGGCGATTCGGAAATCGGATTCCATGTTTGTCCTTATGGATGGATCTCGTAAGGAGCAGACCTCATTGGCTACGACCATTTCCAGATGGATCAGGCAGACAGTGGTGGCCTATTCCATTAAGAGTCAGAATCCTCCTTACCCTGTTAAGGTGCATTCTACAAGGGTGCTCAGTGCCTCCTGGGCCTTCTGTCATCAGGATTCAGTGGTTCAGGTGTCGTCTGTGCATACATTCACTAAAATTTACAATGTAGATGTCCTAGCATCTGCAGATGCTGCATTTGGCTGCAAGGTTTTGCAGGCTGCTGTTACAGAGCTCCTGCCTCTTGAGGGTGTATTCTTTCTGGGCAGTGAGTTCCAGTTGTTCCTAGTTTATCTGGTTGGCTATGTTTAGCCCTTTTTGGGAATTATTTGCAGATGATATGGAGCTGTGTCCGTCAATGAACAAGAGAACTGGATTTTTGTCTTGCCGCAAAATCCTTTTTTCTGATCATTAATGGACACAGCACCCACCCCTCTGAGTTGGGTTATGTATTCTTCTGACACTGCTTGTTACACTAAAGTCCTATAGCGGAAAGTATACTTCCTAGGACAGGTTTGTTTCCACCTAGTCCTACTCTTATGGAGAGCAGCATAACCCAGAGTCCAAGAAGATATGGCGCTGTGTCGGTCAATGAACATCAGAGAAAAGGGTTTTACGGTAAGACAAAAATCCAGTGTTTTTTTTTTTTTTTTTATGCCAATATACAGGAACCTGAGCCCCACAGACCCAGAATGTGGAGGAATAACCACTCAAGTTGTGAGTATACCGACACAGAAACCCTGCACTTCATTGCTGGACTGGGGTGACTACTAGGACCTAGGATAGCCAGCCTGTCAATCCCGTCTTGGGACTGAACGCTAGGTATGGTATGATCTTATTGGCCCTAGTATGTGTATCAATGTTGAGTTAGGAACTTTAGATTATAAGCTCCTTGAGGACAGGGACTGGTGTGTGTGTGTGTGTGTGTGTGTGTGTGTGTGTGTGTGTGTGTGTATATTTAAGTACCTCAAATTAATAAATCTCATTGCGTTCTTAGTTCCTGGCCCCTCCCGTCTGCCAAGCTGCATGCTCTGGGGCCACACGAGCAAGCACGCTCCTGAGTTGCTGCTCTTTGTCCATTCCCACACAGAGCCGTGATTCGACCCCGCTCTCTCTATCCTCATTGGCTCACTGGCTGTAGTTAGGAGCAGCAGGAGTCATTGGCTCCTGCTACTGTCTCAGCCAATGAGGGAGAGTCCCTGGAGAGCCGAGTCTCTTGTGAACATCGCTGGATAACGTTGGAGCTCAGGTAAGAGCGAGGCTGCTGCAAAAGATGTTTTTCAGTTTTTTTTTTTTTTTTTCTTTTTATATTCATGCATTCTATGAAACTGAGCCTTTAGAACCACTTTATCTAAAAGCTGAAGATCCGCTTTAGCCCTCGTTAACACTGAACATGACTTTTCAATCGTGTGACTTCTCCTGAACGATTCCAAAGCCGCATTTCAGTCCAACTTCTGGGGCAACTTGAAAGACATCTGCGCAGGTTCATGCACAGAGGTCTATTGAAGTCCCCAAAAGTAGTGCTGGAACTAGTTTTCGAAATGGGTGTGGCGCTGCAAATTCGGCATCGCACCGAATGGGATGCTCCAATTGCCGGCAATAGCCTGCAATTTGACCTGTCACCGCCAATGTGAACGGAGTGTCAGTGATTTGTGGGGATCTGCAACTGCTAGTAAACATTCTATGGCTCAGCATTGACTGATTTTTAGCCTTTTTTGTAAATGGAGCTGACCCCTTTCTCGGTGGCCTCAGTGATGGCACTTAGTCAGCCCTCATTAACTATTATTCTCCTTGCTAGCAGTATTGCGTTGAGGGATCTAGCTGTATGATCACGATGCTCAGCAACATAGGATGGATCGGAATATGCTGTATATGCTAGTAGGAAATAGGAAAACCAAAATGGACATTATCAGTTATTGGTGTGAAGGCACCTGGTTCTTATAGGTTAAATCTGTAATTTACCTGCTGCCCCTTTAATTGTGTAAATACAATGACTACAATAGATAAAATGGTAAATAGGCGCTGGTACAGATAAATATTTATATTGGGTGGAATGTATTTATAATTCAAAATAAAGTGCTGATTCAAGTGTGCAAATAATGCTGGGAATATTCAAAATAAAGTGCTAGCTCTTGTGTGCAAATTTGCTGTAAATATTTGCTATGAAGTAAGTATAGTTGAAAATATGTACTTTTCTCAGTACTAAGTGCAATCAATAAATGATAAATATAATTCCTTAAGGTGCTGGACAGTGCAAAAAATGTATAAATAAATATTCATTAAGGTGCTGGACAATAGTGCTACACTTTTTGTATCTTCAAAAAGTCCCAATATAATATATATACAATACTTTGTGTAAATTTAGCAATATTAATAAAAATATAATAGTGCTTCAATGGTGAACTGTGATCCAAAAAGTTCATGCAAATAGTGTACGGGTTAATTTCCTATAGATCAGGTGCTCCAGTGAGTAGAGGTGGTAATCAATGCCTATTACCAGATATTACTAGGTCACACAGACCCCAAACGCCTTTAATCCTATTATATAGGTGTATCAGACCATTAGAACGCCTTCATTCCTCATTAAGTATTTGTATTGGAGCCAAAAGATGATTTAAAGGTGTTAGAAAAATAGAATCCTCCTTCTCACTCCTCCATTTATTTTCTCTTGTGGATGAGTATTGAGCACACCATATGTAAATCAGAAAAATTGTGTAATATTTTAAAATTAAATAAATCATAAAAATTGGCTGCTTACATATTGTTGTGCCCGCCTGGCACAGGGCAATGAACATTGGTTGCTACCGGGTATTGTTGGGATCGGGGGCACAGGATCTGCAGTCTCCTAATGCTCACTGATATAGTTTTCATGTTTCCCTTGTAGCATGGCAGCGGTCTGGCGTGCATTCCAATGTAGTGTGGAGGTAACGTCGCTCTTACTCTAGACTGGTTCTTTTAGTACTTTTCGGTTTTCGGCCAAGGGCATCCTGAATTTTAATTTCAGTGCACATTTTTTTTTTTTTTTAGCATGTAACCAGGAGCAAAGGACTAGAAGCTCCTGCTCATGTTTCCCTGCAGACATGCTGTGAAGAAACTGGGTCACGTGATAGCTGCATAGTATATATAAATTAGGAAAAGGGTATTTAATCATTTTTATTTAAAAAAAAAACAAAAAAACCCTCCTACATTGCCGTCATCCATATCCATATACAGAAATAGAAGGGACCAATGTAAATTAAACAGTGTGTATGATCACTTTATGCGTATGCTTTAAAGCTTATATTTGAAATAAATCTATCCTTTCCGGCCAATGCTCCTTTTTTTTTTTTTACCTGAGCAGTCAGTACACTGTGGACTTTCCGGCACCAAGCTTTGGTGTTTGGGGTGTCAGGTGTGTGAGGAAGGAACTTTTTTTTTTGGTCCTACCCTTCATGGGTACTGCTTGGATGTCCCACCAGACAGCTTTCTGCACGTGGCAGTATAAACCATATGTCTAATCTAAGTGCAGCTTAGTCTTTTTAATAATCCTCTCAACATGTTACGGTGTGCAAAAATTCAATTTTCTGTCATGACCAGTGTCCTTGAAGTATGGGACTGCCTTTCACAAATGGAAAGCGGTTTTGATCAGATGTGTATTGATCAATTGACAAATGCTTGCGTACTCAATCTCTCTAAATTTAAAGGCGCAGACACCATGTCTCATTCTTGAGCGTCTCTGTCACGAGTGTTGCACCGTTTCACCACCGCAGTTTTAACTACAGCAGGATAACTAAAGCTGGATGAAGATATAACAAGAACTCTTTGGAAAGACAGCATGCAAACCAGCACTCGACATTTAATTTATTTGAAGTCAGATTCCCACTTTCTATCTGCAAACATGCTCCTTCTACTCTTCTTTCTCACATCGGTGTCTTCCATCCTTAAAATATCCTTACACTACCCCTCCTCTCCACCCCACAGCATACACATAGCACCCTCACTCCTCCCCTCTCCCTACTACTGTACCCATCACCACCTGCAGTTGCTGAGCCCACAAGCTAACCTAAATACCAGTGAAATTAGACATGTACGCTCATACACATCCCACTCCCATCTTGCCTTTCTCAACCTCCTTCTGGCCTCAGGGGACATTTCCCCAAATCCTGGCCCTCCATTTTCTAACTGCAAACCACATATCCGGCACTCCTCCTCCTCTGGCAACAGCCGCTATCCACTCAGTTTAATTTCTGTCCCCCTGCTTCCTAAAACCAGCCCCCCAATCTCTTGTGCCCTTAGGAATGCTCGCTCCATTTGTAACAAGCTCACATCTGTGCATGACCTTTTTATCTCATAGCTTTAACATACTCTCCATAACTGAAACCTGGCTTCAAAAGTTTGACTCCGCTTCTCCTGCTGCCCTCTCCTATGGTGGGCTTCATTGGACTAACTCCCCCAGACCCAACGGACAGAAAGGAGGTGGAGTTGGATTCCTTTTATCCCCACAAAGCACCTGCAAAGTCCTTCCAAACACTCCCTCTCTGTTACTCTCTTTCAAGATACACTGTATTTGTCTGTTTTCTCCCATTTCTCTAAGGATTGCAGCAGTTTATCGGCCGCCTGGACCAGCATCTCTCTTTTTCGATGACTTCACTGCCTGGCTACCCTACTTTTCTCCCCATCTGAAATACCCGCTATCATTCTTGGTGACTTCAACATTCCTGTCAATGTTAACAGCCCAGCTACAACTCAACTGCTCAACTTAACCTCCTCTTTTGACCTAACTCAATGGACACACACTTCCACTCATTCCAATGATAATACCCCCTCGACCATATATTATCCCATCTCTGCTCTGCCGGCAACCTCGCCAACATCCCCTTTCCTCTCTGATCACAACCTCATCAGTTTCACTGTTTTCTTGCCTCAAATCACCCATACCTCCAAGCAGCAAACAATTACTTGCAGGAACCTTCCTTACTTTAACCCCTCTCTCCTCTATTCTGCTACTGACTACCTACATGACTTAATCTCTCCCCTGTCCTGTCCTGGCCACCTCCTGTTTACAACAGTTCACTCATCACTTGATACTAGGGATGCACCGAAATGAAAATTTTGGGCCGAAACCGAAAATGCAGGATGCCCTTGGCCGAAAACCGAAACCGAAAATGACTTTTTCCCCCAAAAAAATTTGAAATGGATAGAACAGGGACATAAACCAAAAACAGGCAGCGACGTACACCTACACCTGTCGCTGCCACCCTGTCACAGTATATGTACTGTGATGGGTTGGCAAGAGGTTAATTTAATTACCAATGGTATTTGTATTATGAGGCATGAGGGGTTAATGTATTGTCACTGCTGGTCACTCATCTATTAGTGACTGACCAGTGGCAGGTAATTAACCCCTTTGTGCTGCATTAGTGCAACCAGTGTTAATTAACACTGACACTGGTTGCACTAATGCAGCACAAAAGGGGTTAATTAACTGCCACTGGTCAGTCACTAATAGATGAGTGACCAGCAGTGACAATACATTAACCCCTCATGCCTCATAATACTAATAGCATTGGTAAGCTGCCTCAGCTCCCCTCCCCCCTCCCCCACTGCCTCAGCGTCCTCCTCCTCGGGTGTCCTCTCCTGCATTCAAAAGTCCCGCCTCTGGCCGGCGGCACCGCCTCTCAATGATGTCCCTACTACTCTGTGCATTATGAATGGACATACTAGGCGGGGGGCGGGGCGAGCGGCCGCTATAGAGAGAACTATTGTGATCCTTCACTGTCAGCTCCTCACGTCTATGTATGAATGAGAACTGAACTGAGCTGACACCGGGCGGGGGGGCGGGCGGAGCGGCCGCTATTAGCTGTGACTATGTGAGAGCTTCTCTTCCTTGTCAGCGGAGATACGTGCCTGTCAGGGAAGTGAAACTCTCACATAGTCACAGCTAATAGCGGCCGCTCCGCTCGCCCCCCCGCCCGGTGTCAGCTCAGTTCAGTTCTCATTCATACATAGACGTGAGGAGCTGACAGTGAAGGATCACAATAGTTCTCTCTATAGCGGCCGCTCGCCCCGCCCCCCGCCTAGTATGTCCATTCATAATGCACAGAGTAGTAGGGACATTATTAAGAGGCGGACGGCCGGCCAGAGGCGGGACTTTTGAAACCTGCCCTGCGCTGCGCTGCGCCCTCCTCCTTCCCCACGGCGGCCATTTTTATTTTCGGCACTGTTAACCCATTATCGGCCGAAATGAGAGAGGCTCATTTTCGGCCGATAATTTCGGTGGCCGAAATTTCGGTGCATCCCTACTTGATACAATTGCTCCTCTACACCCAGAATCAGACCCCGACCATTGCAAACCTGGCAAACTGACAAAAGTAGAAATTTCAAGAGACATTGCTGTGCTCTTGAACGACAGTGGCGTAAAACCAAATGCCTGCAGGACTTCACCCTATATAAATCTGCTCTCCATACATACAATTCATGCCTCCATGCTGCCAACAAGCCTACTTTGTCTCTCATTACTACCCTGTCATCCAGTCCCCGCCGGCTCTTAACTTTTAACACTCTGCTCCGTCCCCCACCCCCTTCTACTCACTCACTGCCCAAGAGATTGCCAATAGCTTCAAAGACAAGGTTGATGCAATATGTGAGGACACCTCCACTGTGTGCATACCTTGCCTAACACAGTCAACACTCTCTTCCTTTGAACTGGCTACTACTGAAGAGGTTAAAACCTTTTTCTCAGATGCCCGCCTAACCACCTGTTCTCTCACAACTACTACGGACACCCTCTTATTCTATCCTTTGCTCCATTACTCACATCTTCAATCTCTCCCTCTCTAGTGGCACCTTCCCCTCCCCTCTAAAACATGCGCAGATCACTCCCATACTTAAAAAGCCCTCACTGGACCCCACCAACCTGAACAACCTAAGACCCATTTCACTGCTCCCATTCATTTCTAAACTTCTAGAACGCTTAGTCTACAACCGTCTCAGCTCCTACCTCCAGTGAAAATGACCTTCTTGATCCCTTACAGTCTGGCTTTCACTCGCAGCACTCCACAGAAACTGCCTTACTAAAACTCAGCAACGATTTACTAACTGCTAAAACCAATGGCCACTAATCCATACTCCTATTACTTGACCTCTCTGCGGCCTTTGATACTGTTGACCACCCGCTCCTTCTAAATGAACTCCGTTTCCTTGGCCTCCAAGATTCTGCTCTATCTTGGTTCTCCTCCTACCTATTACAGCGCTCCTTCAGTGTTACCCACAACTCTACCTCCTCTTCCCCATTGCCCCTTTCTGTGGGGGTTCCCCAAGGCTCTGTTCTTGGATCCCTCCTCTTCTCTATCTACATCGCCTCCCTTGGTCACTTGATTACCGCCCACCGCTTCCAATACAATCAATACGCTGATGACACTCAAATCTATCTGTCTACTCCTCAACCCACTCCTTCAGTTTCCTCTTGCATTGCTAACTTACTGTCATATCAACATGGATGTCGCACCACTTCCTCAAACTAAATTTCTCTAAAACTGTGCTGGTAATATTGCCCCCTGCCCATGCCCCCCTCCATGACTTTTCCATCAAAATTAATTATGCAACCATCAATCCCTCCCCTCAAGCCAGGGTACTAGGTGTAATCCTAGACTGACCTGTCCTTTCAGCCCCAAATCCAATCATTGTCAAAAGCTTGTAGACTTCACCTCCGCAACATCTCTAAAATTCGCCCCTTTTTAACAACTGAAACCACCAAGCTACTCATTCACTCCCTTATTTCTCGCCTCGACTATTGCAACTCCCTTCTCATAGGCTATCCCCTCTTCAGTCTATCATGAATGCTGCTGCCAGGCTTGTTCACCTTACCAACCGCTCAGTGTCTGCCTCCCCTCTCTGCCAATCCCTACATTGGCTCCCAATAGCCCAGCGAATTAAATTCAAAATACTAACCGCAACATACAAAGCCACTCACAACTCTGCCCCGAGCTACATTACCAAACTTGTCTCCAAATATCACCGGGAAGTCTATCACTAATCTTCCATCAGCTCATTCCCTACTGTAACAACCGCTTGTAACGCCTGCCCCACCCCATTAGATTGTAAGCTCTTCTGAGCAGGGCCCTCCTAATCCTCTTGTACTTTAGTGTATTGTAACTGTATTGTCTTCCTTTTTATCTTGTAAACTGCTGGCGCTATATAAATCCTGAATAATATGTAGCAGGATGCGTTGTAAATCTACCTCTTTACTGACCTTTTAAGAATTTAGCAGATTGTCAGACAGCAAGTTAGAAATTAGTTTTGAATTGGCTAGCATCGCCTGGCACTGGCTGCCGGGCTTTATAACTTTTTAGGCAAGTTGGATGTTTTTATTAAAGCGGAAGTAAACCCTCCTCTGAAACTTTTACCTATAGGTAAGCCTATATTAAGGCTTACCTATAGATACTGTAAATATCTCCTAAACATGTACCGTTTTGGAGATATTTACCTTACATGCAGCCAGTGACGTCACTGGCGCATGCGCTCTGAAGGAACGGCCGCTGGTGCCGTTTCTTCAGAGCCCTGTGCCGTGACCGTCTGCTCCCGCGCGCGGGAGTGACGTCACCGCGGCTCCGGCCAATCAGATGGCCGGATGCCGCGATCCCGGAAGACGGGCGACTGGACATGTCGCCCATCATACAGGTGAGCGGGTGGCTCGGCGGGGGCTCGTTCTTGGGTAAGTATTTCATAATGAGCTAGTATGCGGTGCATACTAGCTCATTATGGGTTTCTCTTTAAGGTTGCAGAAAAAAAAAAGTTTTGAGGGTTTACAACCTCTTTAAGAGCGTACATGGCTTTTGAGAGGGTCAGAGGAAATCTGCACATCTGTTTGTTAATGCACTGGAAATCTAAAACTTGCAATGTTTGCTTGGTTTTATCAGATTAGCTACACCAGAACCTTGATGGTTTAGTGTTTCAAGTGGCAACATTTTGGTTATAGTGGAAGAAGTGCCTGTTCTATTAATTGTGCTTGGGTCACTGGCTCCTGTGGTATGCCAGTCTGATTCTGGTGTTTCATCCTCAGGTGAAAGTTGCACTTAGGCTTTGCGGACAATTTATTAACTAAAGTCAGAGGTGCTGCATACAGCTGCCAATACCGGTGAATGGCAGTACACAGCCATCCTCATGTACATGATCACTTGTGCTGAAAAATGCTGGGGATGTTGCATTATGTAAGGAATGCTGGGGATGTTACATTATGTAAGGAATTGTAAAGTCCAAGTGCAGCCAAAATACAATACTTAAAGTACTCCTTAGGATGTGTCCTTTGGAGTAGCAGGGGGAAGATTTTTACTAGCAGCAGAGGCATTGGCACATGGGACACACCCTTCTGACTGTAAGTAATGTCCCTTGTGCTGATTTTTCAGTTTTTGGCTATGTCTACTTGGGCTTTAAGCTAATATTAAACGTCTTGTGTGAATGAGGCCTAAAAGTAGATTAACATATAGTTACTTGTCTGTCGCTTACAAACCCATTCATTTTGATTCCTACAGGAATGGCACCAGTATGATCTCTTTGATCATTCCTCCAAAAGACCAAATTTCAAGGGTGGCCAAGATGTTGGCGGATGAGTTTGGTACAGCATCAAACATCAAGTCTCGTGTGAACCGCCTCTCAGTACTGGGAGCAATTACATCTGTGCAACAGAGGCTTAAACTCTATAACAAAGGTGAGGGTGCCTTGCGTTTTTGCTAATTTATTCTTCATAAACATTTTTTAGCTAGGAATGTTATTTTCTTAGTAACATTTTGACTTCTTGAATCAGTGGGTGTTCTGCATAGTTGCCGTAACTTCCCCCCACCAGATCTGAATCTGAAACATAACCTGTTTTAATTCAGTCATGAATTGTTTATATATTTGTAAATAAGGCTCCATTCACACTTGTGCAACTTTGGACATCAGAGTTGCATGACAAGTTGCAGCCCATACTTTTTAAGTGACATTTGTTCAAATCAGTGTGACGTAGTCGCAGCGATTTAAAAAAAAAAAAAAAAAAAGGTGCCTGCACTACTTTTGGTGCAAGTTTTAATGTGACCTTGGCGCAGAGAATGTGAAGTCTGATCAAAGTCGCACTGGAAATTGTGTGAATGGATTCTTACCCTTCTCAATAAAGTTGGGTATGGGTACGAATACCATGAATGTTAAAGAACTGCAGGAATTCATTCACTTGTTTTAAAAATGCAGTGGATTAAAGTGTACCTTGCACCACCCCAGAACCTCCCCCGTCACTGAAAATCACAGGAGCATACAACTCTGCATGCTGATATGAAATCCTTCATTTATTAGTCACCACTTACCACCCGGCCACTGCATATACAGTTGTGCTCAAAAGTTTGCATAACCCTGCATTTTGTGGCATTACTGTGCCAGTGCCACAAACAAGCCCGGTTACAATGTGGCCGACAACACCTTGACACCCCTCACTGGACTTTTTTTGTGGCATGGACGCAGTAAAGCCTTTTTTCTGGCAACTCGACTATGCAGTTCATTTTTGTTCCAAGTTTTGACGTTGTGCTCCTTTAAACAATCAGTCTTTTTCCAGAGCAGCCTTTATTTCTCCTGAGGTTTTTTGTATACCCAACAATTCTTCTGGCAGTTGTGGCTTCAGTCTTTTTTGGTCTACCTGACCTTGGCTTGGTATCAAGAGACCCACATTTTCCACTTAAGTGTTTGAACAGTACTAATTGGCATATTCAAGACTTTGGCTATATTTTTTAAAATCCTTTTACACTTTATAAATTTCCATTACCTTGTTATGCAGATCTTTTGACAGTTCTTTTCTGCTTCCCATGGCTCAGTATCTAGAATTTTTGGTATGATCACTCATATTTTCAATATCAATCCCAAAATGTCATAATTTCTGCCAGGGTGTGCAAACTTTTGAGCACAGCTGTATATGGCTGGGCGGAACAATTGTTCTGGGAGAACATACCTTATGCCTGTGGGGGACACAGAGGATCACCGATAGGTGTACTGGGCCTCTGTGCTTCACCCTGGTACCATGTGATCAGTGACTAATCACTGTGATCTTTGATTGGTCATAGTGATCACATGGTACAGGACCAGTCACAGCAGCCCTCTACCATGTGATTTTTGTTGCCATTGACAGCTATCAAAATGGTAAACAATGGCATTACGAATGGATGCCATTACACGGTGTAAATGCTTATACAGTGATCAGCGCTGTAATACACAGTCATAAGGTTAAAAACCTCCCTAGAGTAGTACAGTGTCGCTATGGTAACACTGCACTGCTCTGGTATGTAACACAATATCACAAGAGCAGTGCAGTGTTACCATAGTGACACTGTACTACTCTAGGGAGTTTTTTTTTTTTTTCACCTTATGATTGTGTATTACAACGCTGATCACTGTATAAGCATTACACCCTGTATTGGCATTACTGACGGTGATATCAGAGCAGCCAGCTATGGTCACCATCACAGCAGAATGATGTCAGCACTGACATTGCATTTGCTCTAATATGTAACACACACGACGACGTTCTGCTGTGAGGGTGATCATGTGCAATAGCTAGCTGCTCTGATATCGGTCAGTGCTGCCGGTCAGTATCCCTAATCGCCACTACACCAGTCAATGCCTCTAATCCTCGCTACCCACTCATAGTATCCCTAACCCCCCCCCCCCCCCCCCCAACACCAGTCAGTGTCGCCACACCACTGCAAACATTCAGCGGTGTCCCTAAATGTCGCCACACCAGTCCCAATGTCACGTGGCCAGTGTAAGCCAGCAACAGTGTTCCTGATCACTGCCACACCAGTGCAGTGTTGCCTCTGCCTGCCGCCTGTACTAACTCTGGCCTGTTTGTTGATCATGTTTCTGTTTGCGGCCTGAACTGACCCATCTGTCACATCCAACCGAATAACTTTACACAGACTAATATACTGTACAGTGATTTTGGTTATTTTTTACCAAAGAAATGTAGCAGAATGCCTTTTGGCCTATGCAGACAACTGCACTCCCAGGACCACAGGAACTCTTATTCCTTTAGCCTCCTGTACTTTTCCAAATCGTCTTTCAGGACAACACCTGGAGAGAGCGTAGCTCCATCCAATTTCCCAGGAAACTCTGCAGTCACCCCTTTAAACAATTTAGTCTGCTGATGTCATCATGCTAGGAAACCTAACTGTGTGATGCAGGAATTTGCACCTGCAGCTTGATGTATTTTATGCACTTTTGATATGCTGATGTAAATTTGACCATTAATGAAGCTTTTTTTACAGTACCACACATATAGGCTTTAATAATAAAACTTTACAAGGCACAATACTATACATATAGATGCATCTCCTAAACTTAGAATATTAAAAAGTTAATTTCAGTAATTCATTTCAAAAAGTGAAATGCATATGTTTTATATAAATGCCTCGCACACAGTGATATCTTTCAAGCATTTATTTATTTTTAATTTTGATTGTGGCTTACAGCTAGTAAAAACCTGAAATTCAGTATCTCAGAAAATTTGAATATTGCATAAGACCTATTAAAAAAAAGGATTTTTAATACAGAAATGTTGGCATACTGAAAAGTAGGTTCAGTATAGTGTGCACTCAATACTTCTTTTGCATGAACTACTGCATCAATGACATCATTCCCCTCTCTCTCTCTCTCTCTCTCTCTCTCTCTCTCTAACCCTGGAAACCAGAAGCGATGAGTATTTAGACACTTCCAGTTCTGCCTCTTTGTTTACCTTGCCACCAGCATCCCTTGTCATAACAAAGTTAGTACAAAAAAAGTGTTTAAAAAAAATTAATAAAAAATGTAGAGCACCCCACCGCGCTGACGCACAATTGCGTACCTATACGTTACTTCTGCACGCATATGTATTCGGTGATGGCACCACACGTGAGGTGATGTAATGTGTGTGTGTGTGTGTGTATATATATATATATATATATATATATATATATATATATGTATATATATGTATATATATATATATATATATATATATATGTGTGTATATTTATTTACCTATCACACATGCACGTGTGTATATATGTAGTGTTATAAACGCAGCATTTTGGTTTTGTCCCCATTTTTTGAGCTGAACTCAAAGTTCTAAGACTTTTTCTATGTACGCTAAAGGCCTATTTCTCTCAAATATTTACAAATTTGTACAAATCTGTGTTGGTTTGCTCTTCTCTTTTGCCGAGATAATCCATCCACCTCACAGGTGTGGCATATCAAGATGCTGATTAGACAGCATGATTATTGCACAGGTGTGCCTTAGGCTGGCCACAAAAGGCCACTCTATAAAATGTGCAGTTTTATCACCCAGCACAATGCCACAGATGTTGCATGTTTTAAGGGAGTGTGCAGTTGGCATGCTGACTACAGGAATGTCCACCACAGCTGTTGCCCATGAATTGAATGTTAATTTCTCTACCATAAGCCATCTCCAAAGGCCTTTCAGAGCATTTGGCAGTACATCCAACCGGCCTCAAAACGCACAACACATGTAACCACACAAGCCCAGGACCTCCACATCCAAGCATCTTCTCCTCCAAGATTGTCTGAGACCAGCCACCGGACAGCTGCTGCAACAATTGGTTTGCATAACCAAAGAATTTCTGCACAAACTGTCAGAAACCGCCTCAGGAAAGCTCGTATGCATGCTTGTCGGGGTCTCGACCTGACTACAGTTCGTCGTAACCGACTTGAGTGGGTAAATGCTCACATTCAATGGTGTCCGACACTTTGGAGAGGTGTTGAATCCCGGTTTTCTCTGTACAGGGCAGATGGCAGACAGCGTGTATGGCGCCGTGTGAGTGAGCGCTTTACTGATGTCATCCTTGTGGATCCAGTGGCCCATGATGGCAGTGGGGTTATTTTATGGAAAATGAACACAGGTGCATTTTATTGATCGCATTTTGAATGCACAGAGATAGCGTGACAAGATCCTGAGGCCTATTCCACGACCATCTACTCATGTTGCAGCATGATAATGCACGGCCCCATGTTTTAAGGATCTGTACACCATCCTGGAAGCTGAAAACATCCCAGTTCTTGCATGGCCAGCATACTTACCGGACTGTCACCTATTGAGCATGTTTGGGATGCTCTGGATCGGCGTATACGAAAGTGTGTTCCAGGTTCTGCCAATATCCAGCAACTTCGCACAGCCATTGAAGAGGAGTGGGCCAACTTTCCACAGACCACCTTCAACGACCTGATCAACTTGAAGGAGATGTGTTGCACTGCGTGAGACAAATGGTCACACCAGATACTGACTGGTTTTCAACCCCCCCCCCAATACAGTAGAACTTCACATTTTAGAGTGGCCTTTATTGTGGCCAGCCTAAGGAACACCTGTGCAATAATCGCGCCATCTAATCCGCATCTTGATATGCCACTCCTGTGAGGTGGATGGATTATCTCGGCAAAGGCGCAGTTCTCACTAACACAGATTTAGCCAGATTTGTGAACAATATCTGAGATATAGGCCTTTTGTGTACATAGTCTTAGATGTTTTTCAGCTCATGAAAAATGGGGGCACAGGGTAGGGTAGACTTTCACATGTAGGAGCGAAGTGTCGGAAGACTTGGAGGTGGTTAACAGGTTCCAGACCGCCCGCCGCACATTTCTGCTGCAGGCTGGCCCTCCTGCGCGAACCGGCGCATCCCTGTGTCAGTCGCACGCTTGGTGCTCATTTTTTGTTTATAGCGCAAAAAATAAAAATCGCACAAGTGATCAAATACCACCAAAAGAAAACTATTTGTGGGAAAAAAGGACATCAATTTTATTTAGTTAGTGTTGCACGACCGTGCAATTTTCTGTTAAAATAACGCAATGCTGAATCCCAAAAAATGGCCTGGTCATTAATGGGGCAAATTAGGGCTGGGCGATTTTGCCTAAAAAAAAAAAAAAAATCTTCGTGTTTTTTTTTTTTTTTAAAGAAATTAGATTTTCGATTTTTTTTTTTTTTTTTTTTTCCCAATGTACTTAAAAAATGACTGCAGACATCAGTGTCAAAAGGGCAACTTTATTGCTATTTTAACTCAAAGAGTTAAAATGCGTAGAATCCCAAAACAAAAAGTAGGCTCTGTCATTCAACAATTTCAAGCTTTAACCCAGGTTTAAGCAAAACTAAAGTGCAACAACTTCACAGTAGCTTAAATTTTCTGTTCAAGACAGATAATTACAAATTTTGTAATGTATTACATTACACAATTAAAAAAATAAACTCTTCTCATTGTGAAATGTGAATTTAAAAAATGAAACATGCCTGTGGCAAACATATAGCCTGCTCAAAGAGTGAACAAAACAAATGTAAACTAAGTTATCTATAACAACAAAACACGTGCTTGTTAGATCTCTGAAACATTGTGCATGCTCAGTCATTCTAAACATTTTTTGCAAGAAAGAGGAGCCTGTCCACAACCTCTGGCTTAAGGCAGGCCCGGGTTGCAGGTAACTATTCCCCCACCCACACTAAATACCCTCTCTGAAGGGGCACTAGTGGCTGGAATAGAAAGATATTTTTTAGCCAGTAAGCTTAGCCTTGGAAAGTTGGGCTGATGCAGCTTCCACCATTCAAGAGGATCTGTGTCTGGCTCTATGTCTGGAATAAGTAAATACGTTGCAAGCTCAGTCTCAATTTTAGCTTTCTCAGATTGTGGGTGTGGCGTGGTGGATGGTGCACTGTTTTTAAAGAAGGCACCCAGAGTCATTTTCTTTTTTGGTGGCAATGGTGGTGGGGTGTTCTTCTCTTGAACAGCTGAGGGACCAGCGTCCTCTGTGGTAGAGTTGCAGAGAGCAGAGATCTCAGACACCGCTCTTTTTTTGACAACTTCCAATTTGCTAGTATCAATGTAGGTTGTACGGAACCTCGGATCTAAAAGTGTGGCTATGTCCAAAAGTTCCTCCTTTCTTCAAATCAGAGTATTTACTTTCGAGGTAACGCATGATGTCAGCTTTGATTGTTTTTGTTAGCTCCAAATCTTCCTCCTCTGGCAGGAGGAGACTTGTTTTAAAACAAATGCAGCACTGGTTTGATGCATGACACACTGACATATGATTCCCCTGACAGTGCATCAGTGAAGTCCTGGAGAGGTTTCACTGCTTTGTTGGTGGCTTCTAATACTTCCAAATCTTGCCACGTGGGAACAAGATGACGCGTTTTCTTGTCCGCACCCAGGACACGAGTTATTGCCTTCTCTTGCTCAAGAAAGCGCTCAATCATCTTTTGACGAGACCCCCAACATGTTGGGGATTCTGAGATCAAAAGATGCTGGGGAAGTCCAAGCTCAGCCTGCAACTCTGTCATGTCTCGCCTTTTTTTTTTCCAGCTGTAGGAGAAGGCTGATACAGCTTTTTTGCAGACCCCTATGGCCCGATCGATCCTTGGATCCTTTACACCATTCTCTGTAATAAATGTGAAAAGATATTTAGTATATTTTATGTAACAGTTCTGGCTATTTAAATTATGGGCAAACAGTACTTTACAATGTGCAAGTATTGTGCACCTATTTATTCTTACACCAACTCTTACCTATAGCACTGTGGAGTCTGTGGCCAAAACACTGCAAGCTGGGCCAGTTGTTGTCTTTAAGGGCTTTTATGATGTTGGTGCCACTGTTGTCATGCAGACGAGTTGTTCCTCCGAAAGTCCCCAGGAGCTGAGAGCGTCTTTTAAGCCATGGGCAATTATGTCACCAGTGTGGTTGTCGGGGAAATACGCTGTCTGAAGGCAGATGCTGCGCAGAGTCCAACTAGTGTTGATGTAGTGAACCGTCAGACTCAGATATGGCTGCATCGTCCGGCTGGACCACGGGTCTGTTGTGGCTGAGAAAAACTGCATCTCCTCCATCTCACTGCGGATCTTTTCCCGAGTTGTATTGTATAGGTGAGGCAGCGCAACTTCTGCAAAATACTTGCGACTGGGGACAACGTACCTCGCATTTAATACTTTAATCATGTGATTAAAGCCTCGCTTTTCGACAGAATAAATTGGCAGCATGTCTGTGGCAATATAATACGTGATCGCCTCTGTAATCGCTTTCCATCGCGCTCCATTCTTATCATAAGGCACACAGTTTGTAAAGCTCTCAGGAAGTGTAGTTTGCTTTTTAGCAGCAATAGTAGCCTTAGTAGGTGTGCTAAATGAGCTTTTTTTCGCTACGGAGCCGGCTGCACTTCTCCCATTCTTCGCGATGTTTATTCCTCAGGTGCTGGAAAAGATTTGTTGTACTGCTGCTTCCAGTAGCAACAGCCTTGAAACATATTTTGCAGCAAGGCTTCGTCTGTGTATTGTCTGCTGCATCAAAACCAAACCAGGTCCAAATTACAGAATTACCTGTGCCTTTCTTTGGAAGTAGTACTACACGCTGCCATGTTGTTAATTTTTTGACTGTGTTCTTCTTTTAATAGACTACTAGACATAGACAGTAAAAGAAGACGCGGGGGCGTCGCGCTGAGCGGGGAGGGAGGAGAGCTCGCTGTGTTGAGGGAGGACTGAGGAAGGAGAAGCGCTGTATATGTGTGTCTGACTGACGGACCACCGCCGCGCCTGGATGTTGTGATGTCAGCTGCGGGCGGTGCGTCTGTACAGGGGCGGCGGCGCTGCGATAGGTACAGTCAGTGACAGTCCAGAGAACGAGTCCACAGTCAGTAACCGGCCACTTTTTTTCGACTTGGACTTGTTTGAAACTGAAAGTAACTATTTTTTTGAGTTTTTTTCAAAAATAGTTTTTTCTGCCTTGTGCAGCCAGCCCCCGCGTAACACACACCCTGGGCCTGCCCTTGGCTCCAGTCCAGCCAGCTCCTAGTCCACAGGAACGTTTATTTTGAAACGTTTTTTTTTTATTAAATGACCTTTTTTTTTTTAACTTGGCTTGCAATACAGAGGCTTTTCTGGCGTCCTAGTAGACCAGGGGCACCTTTTGGGTACACAAACTTTTTTTGGTTTGAATTTGAAAGGGGTTTACTGTGTTTTTTTTTTCTTACTCGAGTTTTGTACAATACTAGCCAGCCAGTGCCACCTACTAGCCACCGAACTCCCCACCGCCGCGCCTGGATGTGACGTCAGCTGCGGGGGCGGGCGGTGCGTCTGTACAGGCCGGGGCTGCGGCGCGCTGTGATAGGTACAGACAGTCTCCCCGGCCTGGATGTGACGTCAGCTGCGGGGCGGGCGGTGCGTCTGTACAGGCCGGGGCTGCGGCGCGCTGTGATGATCACAGCGCGCCGCAGCCCCGGCCTGTACAGACTCACCGCCCGCCCCGCAGCTGACGTCACATCCAGGCCGGGGAGACTGTACCTATCACAGCGCGCCGCAGCCCCGGCCTGTACAGACGCACTGCCCGCCCCGCAGCCGACGTCCCATCCAAGCGCAGCGGTGGGGAGTTCGGTGGCTAGTATTGTACAGAAAAACTCGAGTTTGACAAAAAAAAAACGTTGCAAGCCAAAAAATCGATCGATTAAATCGATTTATCGCCCAGCCCTAGGGCAAATCCAGAAGTGGTTAATAATCATGGTATTACTGTGCTTGATTGGCCATCAAATGTGTCTGACCTAAACCCCATAGAGAATCTGTGGGGTATTGTCAAGAGGAAGATGAGACACCAGACCCAACAATGCAGACGTGCCGAAGGCTGCTATCAAAGCGACCCAGGCTTCCATAACACCTCAGCAGTGCTACGCCATATTGATGCTGTAATTCATGCAAAAGGAGTCCTGCTCAAGTATTGGAGTGCAAACTATACTGTACATGGCCATACTTTTCAGTAAGCCAACATTTTTGTATTAAAAATCCTTTGTTTCAAAAAAAAAAAAAAATTCAAGTTTTTTGAGATACTGAATTTTGGGTTTTCACTAGCTGTAAGCCATAATCATTAACAAAAAAAATGCTTGAAATCGATTTGTGTAATGAATCTATATAAAATGTAGGAGTTTCACTTTTTAAATTGAATTACTAAAATGTAACTTTTTGATATTCTAATTTTATGAGATGCACGTGTATTTGTGTGTATAGCCTCGGATGAACGTCACTGACTGTATAAAGCTGCAGGAGATTTGTGCTACCATGAACTGCTACTATCTATTTTGCATGACCTACTAGAGTGATCAAGCTTCAGAGATTCTCGGCAATCCACAAAATAGTTTGTAAAATACCAAACGTATGAAAGGGGAAAAAAAGTGTATAGAGGTTAATATGGTGCTAATAGATGGGATACAACAAGAGGGGGTAGACACCCCCCACCCCTCACTACAGTCCTTAGTTCCCTTTGTGCTGGGACCTTCTGGCATGGCAACTAAGGCCTTAATCAGCCAAAAGCTATCCGTTCTGCAGGAACTTGCCAACTTTCGACCCGTGTGGCCAACTTTCGACCCGTGTGTACAGCTCTGTCCAACAGAAGCAAGTCTTACAACTGGCTTCTGTGGAGCGGGCATGCTAGAAAGCCTGCTTCCGATCAACGCTTGAAAATAATGGCTGCAAGTGCTGATCGGTGTGTTCTGTCAAGAGGGAGGGGGGACAATCACCCTGTCAGAAAACAATAGCTTAGTGGGGGAGATCGCCGCACTGACATTGCTTAGTACAGCGACTTTTTTTTTTTTTTTGTTTTGAGCCCGCTGAATGAAAGATGAAGATAATTGTGCAGGTGAGAACTGCAATGGGAGCATAGAGGCCACTACAACTGGACAGCTTTTTCAAAAAGTTTGAATCTCTGGACAGGTCTTCCATATTTGGAGCAGTGATCCTTCCTCCTTTTCTCATCGCCAACACAGGTTGGAGTTCAAAGGGGAGTTTTTGTGTAGCTGGGATTGTCCTGTACCAGCAAGACCTGCTTTAGAACAGCAAGTTTTTTTATTGGGGACTGTATCCTGAGAATCATCTGCAGTCTGTATCCTGAGAATCATCTGCAGTCTGGATGGATTAAGCTTGGCACTGTGCATTGGAGAATTAAACAGACCTTCCATGCATGTGAGGGCCCATTAGAATATTGAGCTGCTTCATAAAGGGGATTGACACTGGGTGCTTTTCATTTATCGGAATAGTGACCGTGGTGTTTGGAAGACTTTTCTTCAGACTCTGGTTACATAGTAGGTGAGGTTGAATAAAGACCATAGTCCACCTAGTTCAACCTGTGTATGTGGCCGTAATCCTCTCGCATACCCCTGAATGTTCTGATTCTTGAGATGTACGTCTAAGAGTCTTTTGAAAGCCACCTTCCCGCAGAAACCACCTCTTGTGGTAGAGAATTCCACAATCTTGTAGCCCTAACGGTAAAGAACCCCCCCCCCCCTTGCCTGAGGTTAAAACACTTCTCTAATCGCATTGTATGCCCTCTAGTCCTCATGCAATCCTTCCGACTGAATAGCTTATATTCTATGCTGAGATCACCATTGAGATATTTATAAATTGCTATCATGTCCCCTCTCAGGCGTCTTTTCTCCAGGGAGAATAAATCAAGCGATTACCGACGCTCTTTAAGGTCTTCCAATCCCCTAATTAGTTTAGTTGCCCTTCTCTGGACTTTCTCCAGCTCCAACACATCCCTCCTGAGGACCGGCGACCAGAACTGGACAGAATACTCCAGATGTGGTCGGACCAGAGTTTTATAAAGTGGAAGGATTATAGTTTTATCTCTGGAATACATCCCTTTCTTTATGCATGCTAATATTCTGCAGGCTTTGGCAGCTGCCGCTTGACATTGCATGCTATTGCTTAGTCTATCCTCTACCAGGACTCCCAGATCTTTCTCCATTTTTGATTCCCCCCCTAAAGTGCATTGTGCTTTTATGTTTAGTCCCCAAGTGCAAAACCTTACACTTCTCCACATTTAAACCTCATTTGCCATGTCGTTGCCCACTCCATTATTTTGTCCAGGTCATTCTGTAGGCTATCTGCTTCATGCTGTGCAGTTATTGACCTGCCCAATTTTGTGTCTGCAAAAACGAATTTAGAGCTACTGATCCCGTCCTCAATGCTGTTTGTTTTGTATGGACTATTGTTTAGACATTTTATAGATTTGCATTGTATATATGGCTACTCCTTTTATGTGAAAGGATATGATAACTTGTGTTGCCTGCCTGTGCGCAAGGAGGGGTTGTTCAGAAATGACGTAGTGAAGGGCAGTCATTATGTTAAGTAATTGAGTTGTGTAGGAGCATACTATATTTGTGGAACCTCCTCATTTATTTTTCCAAGTCTTCCTCCTGGATGGCCATGAGAGAGGTTCGGCCTGCCTGCCAGCCCACCTACCTATGGGAAATCCAAGCACAGATGAAAAGCTCCCCCACATCTCCAACCCTTCAGTTCTTGTGTTTCCTGTATCACCTGTGAACATATTTTCGCTGTTCCTTATTTTTTTACCCCTTGATTCCTGTGCGTTTTTTATACTTGTAAGTGCTGAGCAGATGAGGACTTGGAATGACTGCTGTGGCATGGTTACTTAAAAGAATAACCCGCATTGGCCTGTTTTACATAGTTACTTGGATGAGGTGGGGAGGTGACCACACGCTAACCACCCCGTCCAGTCAGAATGATTTGGCTTGCATTTTCTGAATGAGTGTTGGTCCAAACTGGACCAATGTAACTGTATAAGATGCCGATGCCTGGAATTATTCTTTAGGCCACTTCCTCCTTACCCTCTTTCAGCCCTCCAACCATTTTCTGGGCTGCTCGGCATTGCCCCTAGTATTTTGGGCAGGCACAAAGATTCTTCTGTGTGGACTGGAAGCACACCAAGGGTCTTGACCCACCCTCCTTTTTTATAAATAGATTTTTTTGTTCCAGACAGTAGTCTATATCTTTTTACTAAAGTAACCTAAAAGGGTAATTCCACTGCCAGGGCAGGCTATTTAGTTGAGTCCATAAAATCCATTATCTTGCAGCTCTCGAGACTGGTAATTGTCACCAACTATAGAACATGCATCAGCCTCCGCTTTATTAAAGTGGACCTTCTCTCCACCCCTCCAGATGTAGGAGATCCTCAACTGTTGATTGGCTAATCAACACTTGATCAATGATAAATGTGTGCATCCTGGCTGATACGTTTTTAAGAATGAGTCATCTTCTGAATGGCTAACTGGCCCACACATCCATATTTGTATAGGTCTTATTAACCATGATCTCTGGTGGACACTGCTGCTACACACAGCTGATTTCATTTCGTAAAAGTCTTCCACACAAATGGCAACGGATGAAACTAGGATTACAGCAGTTCATAGCATCCACAGAACTCCCCCTAGATCTCTTTACAACTATTAAAATATGTTTAGAAAAAGGTATCTCTCGATGCATTCTCATATAGAAGATTTTATTGTGGTAATTTGATACTGAATTCAAAACCCCAGATTGATGAATAGTCTCTCCAACAGTGCTAGTTTCCAGAAGCCACAAATATTTGCTACTTGTGATAATGGTAGCATCCATTTATGACCATATCGCACTATACTAGGTCAGGTGTAATCTTTGGTAGCTAAGTCACCTATTTATGTATATAAATATATGGGTAAAAAAAATGGCAATCTCAAAAAAAAAAAAAAACCTCAAGTATAATATCTATAATTATAAGAATAACCAAGTATTATGTATTCAAACATCTGTATAGTCCTATACATTCTAGAGCTACGTTTAAAACCAATAGCCAAATATATTACATATACTCTAGGGCAGTGATGGGGAACCTTGGCACCCCAAATGCACTGTGCAGTGTAGTTGAGCATCGTGGGAAATAGTTACAAAACATGGTGCCAAGGTTCACCATCACTGCTCTAGGGGGATGAGACATACAGCCAACATTTCTGCCCACATGAGTAAAGGAGCCCAAATACAACAAACTTAGTTCCACAGTTTATAAACTGTGTCCGATCATCAGACCCCCACCACAATTTTCTTGAAATGCCACATACTAGCAAGCACTGTAGTTCCTTATTCCACATTTGACTAACTTTCTGATCTATAAAGAAATCGCAAAACATGGTCTGTCTAGATAGCACGCTGACCCTGCTTTGGGCAACCAATCCCATGCTTTCTTGTATATGGCATTAGCTGTCAGAATAGCTAGGATCTCCCATTTAACCTTTACGGCCTTCCTTGAGGAGTGTGGATCAGTTGCCTGGAGCCTTGTGCTTAAATTGTATTAGCTTGTTACAGGAATCTAAATTGTCAGACCTGCATGCGTCTGTTTTCTGCACAGATGTATGAAGCTTTTTGAGATTCTGGGAAGTTGATGCCATATCTAAAGAGCTTCTAATTTCCTTGACCCTTGAGGGTGTCATCTTCAGACCTACACTGACATCCTCTAAAGTTCCTGCAAGGGCCAGGGAGAGGTCAACTGAGTACCGCCCTGACTCTGGGTGGCCCCCATGGCTAAGGGTAAAAAAAAAAACTTGCTAAGGCTAGGTTTACATTGTTGTGGGTGCAGGAAAGCATGTGCATTCCCTCAGCCAAAATGCGCTTCTGTTTTGCACATGGGTGGGGGGTGCCATTATGTTTTAATGGGGGACCCCCCCCCCCTCATCCATTGGAACGCAGCACGTTATCAGGTGTATGAATCTGCATGGTGCGGAAGCACCATGTAGTTGCATTTTTAGTAGGGATGCACCGATCCAACTTTTTTTTTTTTTTTGGACCTGATACCGATATCTGGCGTTGTGAAATCGCCGATACCGGAACCTATCGCTACACACAAAGCAAGCGGCTGCAGTACAGAGCAAAGCCGCTGCTTCATGTGTACGGCTCCTCCATTCACAGGCGGAGTGCATCTGATATCACACCGCCTGTGAGCCAGTGTAACGTTAGAAAACCATACCCCTTGAGAAATGCATACCCACGTCACTTCCCACGTCACTTCCTGTCAGGAACAGCTGAGCAGCGTAGCAGTGCGCATGCCCACAGCTCAGGATACGTCATTGAACAGCTGAGGGAGCTGTCTAGTGCGCATGTACGGAGGGTATGGATTTTTCACGGCAGTGTGTGTAACGGTACAACGACTCAGGTGTTGCGGTGGTTACATTAAAACCGCTCGGCTGCAATATGAGTCATCTCCGCTCCTATCCCTGTCACTTCTCTGATCTGGGCTACTAAATATAAAAGCGGCGGCGGGTGTATAAAAAGCTAAATCACTGAGATCTCGGCTCCGTGATTTATCTTTTCATACACCCGCCGCCGCTGTTATATTTAGTAGCCGAGATCAGAGAAGTGACAGGGATAGGAGTGGAGATGACTCGTATTGCAGCCGAGCTGTTTTACTGTAAACGCCGCAAGTGTAACGTTACACACAGTGCCGTGAAAAATCCATACCCTCCGAGCATGCGCACTAGTCAGCTCCTCAGCTGTTCAATGACGTAGGTGCACCGGAAGTGACGGGGTATGGTTTTTTCACGGAACACCGGGACTATACAGGAAGTAGCGGCTCCGATCCCATACTACTACTGCACCAAGTAAGGGATGGCTGAGCCATTACTAAGCAAAAACCAGATTGGCCAGTGGATCGGTCAATGTTACCGATCTCCCGATCCAGCTATAATGGCCATATCGGTGCCGATATCCGATCCGAATATCGGATCGGTGCATCCCTAATTTTTAGAGAGGTGCTGTAACTACAGCGGCCCATTCAAATGAATGGACCGCTGAGCCTGCCCGAATGTGGATAACAGGAAAACACTGATAAGTGAACCTAGAATAGGCCCACTGGCAACCTCTCTGCTTGAAGGTGGTGCCCCATATCTACAAATGGTGGGCTTTTTGTGAAATTGATCTGAGTTTGTGGATAGCTTGCCCTTTTAGGCATTCAGGTTCAGCATCTTTTTGTCTCTTTAGATTTTTCTTTTTTTTTGCCTCTTGCACTCAATTTAGGTTTTTACTCTGAGCATTTATTTTCCTTTTTATAGAGAGGACCATCTAACCTGCTAGGTCAGCTTGGATCAGCTTTGTCTGCCCTTCAAAGGCAGGTAGGTGGTGTAGGTAGGTTGGAGGGGGTAGTGGAAGGTGGGTGTATAGGTAGGGTCTGTGCCTAGGCTCCTTGCCTTCCAGGGTCACCACCTTCCCTGCCTTTTTCAGCACCTGCACTGCCTGGTCCATCGGTGGGTGGTAGAGGGGAGGGAGGTAGTTGGTGTAGGGGTGGGTGTGGAGGAGGTAGGTATATGGGGCAGTGTATTGCTAGGTAGGAAGGGTTTGTGCCTAGGCTCACCTTTCCTCACCTTATTCGGCACCTGCGCTTGCCTGGTCATGGGTGGCGTTCCTGAGGTCGGTCCCATTGACGGACAGGATGACATCCCACTCGCACAACGCAGCTGAGGTGGATGGCCAGTCCCGGAAAAATCTTGGAGATGAGGACCGGCATCCTGTTCTCCTGGCCGTCCTTCATGCTGATCCTCAACTGGCTGGACTTCACCACCCGAACCCTTTGCACCGGCTCTTGACTGTCCAGGGGGTAGTGGGCTCCTGGGCTGCCCAGACCCAAGCTGCAGTCAAAGCCTATCCAGGGGAAAACCAGAGTGCTGGAGGGGAAGTGGGGGGGGGGGATGGCTATGCATTCCTTGGTTCACACCTTTGTTCAGGGGGTCCGCCACTTGGCTCCACCTGCGCAGTCTCCGCTGCCTCCGTGGGACCTCACATTGGTACTGTCCTTCAGAAATTATTTAGAAAATATTTGAGATTCCTCTGCTTACATTGTCCCAGAAGGTTGACTTCTTGGTGGCGATTACTTACGCAGGCAGGGTGTCCTAGCTGGCAGCTTTGTCTTGTAGTTAACCTTATTTAAGGGTTAACGGACATGGTGGTGCTTCGACCTGGTTAGTCGTTCCTTCCTAAGGTTGTCTCTTGTTTCCATCTGAATGAAGACGTGTTGCCTTCCCTGTGTCCAAGGAGATTGCCTTAATATTATCTGGATGTGGTTCGGGCGATCAGGGTGTACCTGGCTGCAACCGAGTCATTTAGGAATTCTGACTCCCTTTTTTTTTCCTTACGGATGGATCTCGCAAGGGGTTGGCTGCGTCTGCCACAACCCTTTCCAGATGGATCAGACAGATGGTAGTGCAGGCCTATTCAATCAAGGGTCAGGTGCCTCCTTTCACTATTAAGGTTCATTCTATGCGAGTACTTATTGCCAATTTTTTCCACTTTTACATGTCGTGTTTAGTGGTGTTCATGAGCGTTTTAGAAGCTTTTTTTTTTTTTTTTTTTCCCCTAGATTGTACGGGTATACACTCCCAAATGCCTACAATGCAGGGAAAAATCTCAAATGGTCAAAAATGTTTCCCCATTAAAAACGCCTATAGAAGCATTTGCGTGCTGTTACAATAATTTGGCATTTCAAATGCCAAACTGCCATCCTGAATGCAATTTTTTTACTTTAAATAAAATGCCGCTAAACTTATCTGCCTCCAAATGACTATAAACTGCGCAGTGTACATGTCCAGATAAGATAACCTAGAGGAATGTTCAGGGGCTGCTGAAAGAATGCCCAAATACTCCTAAACGTCCGTTTATCAGCAGCATTGTACATGGGGCTTTATACTTGCACCCCATCTCGATCCAATGATTTGTATTAGAGAAGAGGCTCTGCTGGGTCTGTCTCTCCATTGGCTTAAATAGCAGAGGGAGCCATTGGCTCCTGCTGTCTCAGCCAGTGAACCAATGAGAAAGCGGGGAGTGGTGGAAGTCCATGTTTGAATGAATGTCCATTTACAGGAGCGCGGTTCAGGAGCAAGCCTACTCGAGTGCCCCCATAGCAAGTGGCTTGCTTTTGGGGGCACTTCATGAGGAAGGGGAGGAGTCAGGACCATTGGCTGAGACCCAAAAAGGATCTGGGCTGCTCTGTGCAAAAAAAAAACTTTCAAACGACTTTTTAAAATGGCAAAAATACTAATTTTTTTTTTTTTTTTTTGTGAAATGTTTTTGCTTTGTTGCGGTCACAATTATCATGGTAACAATTATCAGAACTGTGTTTTACATTGTAATCTGCTTACAAAACACATGGATGGTGCATTTGGTTCATTTGCTGCATATTGTGTTTTTCAGTACCACCAAATGGCTTAGTTGTTTATTGTGGAACGATTGTAACAGAAGAAGGAAAAGAGAAGAAAGTAAACATTGATTTTGAGCCTTTCAAACCAATCAACACATCTTTGTACTTGTGTGACAACAAATTTCATACGGAGGTATTGTACAAAATTTTCTTAAACTTATTTTCAATATTGTTTTGGTATATGTATTTCATTTGGAACATTGAGCCTTTTTACCCCATTGGAACCCTTAAAATCTTTTCCAGGTCTTGGTTAACCACTGCTTAAAGAGTTCATTGGAGGTTTATGGCCCCCTTCCCCCCCCCCCCCCCCCCCCAAAAAAAAAAGTCAGCAGATACACATACTGTAATTGCTGAATTTTAATATTATGACACACTTACCTGTCCTGGAGTCCTGCCATGTTGGCACTGCAGCTGATGTCCCATCGGCTGTCGGGTGCTGCAGTCGCCATTGCCGGTAAAGGAACCTGGCAGTGAAGCCTTGCGGCTTCATGGCCGGGTCATTACTGCGCATGAGCAAAGCGCGCTGCACTGGGTAATTGGCCAGAAAGCAGAGGGAGGAGTAGGGGGCCAAACCTCTGACATACCTCTCCATGGTGAGGTCTGACCGAAGTGGGAACAGGGTACATGTCAAAAACAGGTACCCCCTCCCCCCTGAAAGAAGCTAAATGTGGCACCGGAGGTGGGAAGGAGACAGTAAGCTGAAATTCCACTTTTGAGTGGAACCCGCTTTAAGTGCACTCCCATTAACATCTGTTAGATTTTGCATTTTCTGAAAGCGCATTAAAGATGAGGCATGCAGGACACTGAGGTGCTTTCATGAAATCATACGGTCTAATAGAAGTCAATATTAGCATGCCTAAATCGTGCTGCACCCAAACTGCAGTGCATCAGTGTGAACCAGGCCTTACAGACAGCTTAATAGTTTTGTCATGCCGTTCACTTCGGAACTATGCAGACAGTTAAATGAGTCCCTCATCGACCTTTCAGAGCACACCTAGCAGTCTCTACAGAACCCTGGTTGAGAATGTCTATTCGAAGATTAAACTATTGTGAGGTAGCTGCATTGTTCTTTTGAAGTGATAATGGAAACGTGATGCCTGACTGGTTGGTACATTTTTATTTACACACACCCACACCCTAGGGGGTGCTTCGGCCTAGGGTAGGTGTAGACCACCTCCGCACTCCTCCTCCTGTAGTGAAGCTAAAAATTCCCATCTTGCCTCTGGGAGTCATGCCTGAGACTGTTAGTCTTGGAATTCCTAATGGGACTTTTGTAGTTCCACAACAACTGGAGTGCTGGGGTTGCCTACACCTGCTCTAGGGGGACCTTGGACCTAAAGCTATAGTCCAGCTTTGCCACATAGCTCCCTATTGGTGTTGAATAGAGAATTTGCGGTCTCTTCACCCCTTTTAACTGGTAAGTGCTGTGACTGTGTGTATTGGCTGCAAAGCTACATCTTCTCTTTAGCTAACCAACCAGAAGTTTTGAAATACAGATATACATTCTGTAATTGTAACATGTTAAGCCCTAAAATTTTACGCCCTGTAAAATGGCGGCAAACTTGTGTTTCCAAAAATTGGCCATAGGTTAACCTTTAAATGCCTTGCCTTAAAGCGGAGTTCCGGGCACAAAAAAAGATTTTTTTTTTTTTGTGCCCCTCCGCTAGGTATGCCGCACCTGAAAAGGAATTGGATAGTTATTTTTTTTTTTTTTGTTTACTCACCTATTTATTGACGATCGTAAATACTCACCTATGACAGCTTCCTCCTCCAGCGCCGAGGCTCACCCCGTCACTTCCTGCCTCGCGATGATTCCTGGGAGCTAAACGTCATAGCTCCCAGGAATCAATGCGCCGCACCGGCCCCACTCGTCATTTCCGGGCAACGCCGCATTCCCCTGCTAAACAGCTTCTGGGCATGCCCAGAAGCTGTTTAGGAATGCCGCGCCGGAAGTGACGAGAGGGGCCGGTGCAGTGCATTCTGGGACACGAAGACGCGGAAGAAGACAGAGAAGAGGACCGCGCCGGCTTCAGCTGCCCACAACCGAGATGGAAACGCTGTGGAAGAAAATTTCTAAGTAAGTATTTCTTCTAAAAGGTAAGTGCGAACCGGGACAGATCAGAGGCTAGCCATTGTGGAATGTGCTAGCCCTGACTGTCCCGGGGGTATGTTCAACAAAAAAACGTTTCTCTGCCCGGAACTCCGCTTTAACAGATTTAATTTACAGTTAGCTGTACAGGATGGCCCCAGAGTTATTTCTTACTCCAGCATGCGTGGCGATACCTAAATGTGAAACACCATTCCACCAGAAAGCCAACATTTAACTCGACAAATGTATATACACAAACCCTTGCTACCATTTATAAACCGTTCTGGCATTCCTGAGCTTAATACATGTGACCCCAGATTGAAATTGCCTGCAGGCCTTGCAAATGCTGTGCACAGACATGATTATCTTGTGTTTCTGGTCCTTTGATTTTTGAACAATCTTTACAAGAATTAGAACAGCTTGGGTTTTTAGGATTTCTGTCTCTGTAAAAGGGATTTCTTTCTCGTCATCAGGGTGCAGGAATTTAGACACTGTTGTTACACTGCCATCTACAGAAGGATTGTTGGACACTGACAATCCTAGGATTTTGGATGTCTTTTCAGCTCTGCTGTGAAAAACGTAACCAATATTGGCTACCCCCCCCTTTTTTTTTTTTTTTCTTTCCTCCTCCTCCTCCTCCTCCTCCTCCTCCGACATATATATTGATGCTTGAGTTTTCAGGATCACCTAAAGGCAGACAGAGTAGGACTTGCCATACAGGTTTTGGTAGGGATTTCAGACAATGTGACAGGCTCTGAAGAAGCCCTGGACAATAGCAGGGGACAAGATGGAGCTAGAGAGTATGAAGACATTGCAAGGCTAGAAAAAGGGCTTTAGCTTTTTTGGTCCTGTAGTTGGAGGTCCTAGATATCTAGGAAGCATATTTTATATTCATCACATCAGTTCCTGTGATTTTTTTTTTTTGCATTTTTTTACAACCACTAAATGTATTCTTGGTGCAGAAGAGATGCTTGAGAGGGGACATAGCGATTTACAAATACCTCAATGGTGATCCCAGCATAGGAAAAAAGCTATTCAGTCTCAGGGAGTGTAAGAGGACAAGTGGCCACACAATGAGATTGAAGGAGAAGCTGTTTAACCTTAAGCTGCACAAGGGGTTTTTCATTAAGGGCAGTAAGTATGTTGGCAAGGAGTATAAATATATTTAAAAGACTTTTGGACGTGCATCTTAAAGAACACAATATACAGGGATTTGGGAAATAATTATCCACACTGACACACATACACCTACAGTTTGAAACTGGAGTGACAATCGTCTTTATTCAACCTTACCTACTATGTAACTGTGGGGCTTCATGGTGGCTTCAGTTGAGGCAGGTTGTTTGCCCAGCTTCCCTCCAGGCCTCTGCAGCTCAGTGTACTGACTGCGTCAAACTCCAAGTCTCTTAACAGGTCCATGTGCTCTTGTCCTAAGACCAGGACATCTCTGACCAGGCCTGCACTGGAAACGGGATGGTCCTTTTTACCTTGATGATTCTAATGAGTGCCAGATTATTGGGCTGACAGGTGTCCTAGGAACAGAAATGGTCCAAGGCACATAGTTATCAGACTTCCATCAGGATCCTAGAACTGAGGACCATTAGCATGTGTCCCTTGCTGCATTGGACCAATCAGTTTCCGCATGACTGATGGTCAAACAGCGCCACAGCTGTGGCTTAAATTAATCAGGGCAGCACCAGAGGCAGTGTTGCCCTTCAAGAAGCAGACCTAATTCTTGTTTGCGCTGAAAGGCACTTTCAGCCTTGTCTGCAGTCCACACCCCGGCACCTGTATTTGGGGGTATGGTCTCTTCACCTCCGTGTTCCAGGACATCTGTCACTGCTGGGTGACACCAGATATAGATCTGTTGGCATGCCCCTTCATCAACAAAGTATGGCCCGGGTCATGGATCCAAAAACCTTTGCAGTGAATTCATTGGTGAGCCAGTGGAATTAGTTTAGGTAGATTGGGGAAAATAATTATTCAATCCCCTGCAGATTTTGTAAGGTTGATAACTTGCAAAGAAATGAATGGTCTGCCATTAATATGTCTATGATAAATAGGTTTCTTTTAAATGATAGAGACAGAATATTAACTGAAAATCCAGAAAAATAAACCCATAAAACCAATGCTATAAATTATAAATATAAATAATTTGATCCCCAAACAACACAGGACTTAGTTCTTGGTTGGGAAACCCTTGTTGGCAAGCACAGAGGTAAGACATTTTATAGTTGACCAGGTTTTCACACCTCTCAGGAGAGATTTTGGTCCACTCTTCATTACAGATCTTCCCTAAATCCTTAAGGTTTCTTGGCTGTGTCCTGGCAGCTCGAAGTTTCAGCTCCCTCTATACATTTTCTGTAGGATTAAGGTCTGGAGACTGACTGCCACTCCTTTGTTGCTTTGGCGATATCGTTTGGGTCATTGTAATGCCTGAAGAGCCATCCTCGGCTCATTTTCAGTGTTCTGGCTGAGGGAAGAAAGTTCTCATCCAAGATTTTACAATACATGGCCCCATCCATTGGCTGTACCTCCTTAGCAGAGAAACGGCTCCAAAGCATTGTTTCCACCTCCGTGCTTGACTAGGGATACTGTTCTCATGGTCATAGTCTGAATTTCTCCTCCGTTCATTGACACACAGCTCCATATTGTTCACAATAGGGTTACGCTGCCCTCTACAGGAGTAGGACTAGGCAGACAACACGAAAGCTTGGCTATGCCCCGTGGGCTGTCCTCGGCTAGTAGGACCTAGTCTCCATGCTGGGCCCTAGCATTTTTTTTCTATTTGGTCTGCTGTTTTTGGATTTCTTCCTGTGGAGATCTTCTAGCAACTGCTGGGCTAAGCGACGGGCTGAACTATTGCAGTTCCAGTGGTCCACTCAGCCCGGCCAGCGAACGCACGCAAACCGTAGCTTGGTGCTCGGTCGGCCACGACATAGCCCTGCTGGACAGCGGGTGGCTCGCGAGTTAAGTCTTGCAAGGTTGCGTACGACCGGGTCTCTGCATGAGTCGCAGCGTTCCTTCTAGCTGACAGCTCCCCCACTTCGGTGATGAGGAGGTTACTGTCGAGAGTGTTACCCGCACGCTTCGCTGGATGGGCAAGGGCCCCCTCCTCTCCTTCCCTGGATGCGGTGTGGGGCACAAGGCCTTCCGAGGTTCCCGTCCCTGTGTGGAATTGAGCTGGTTTGCGTTCTGGTGCTCATGGGGGAGGGGGGTGTTGATGCCCAGGCTGTGGGTGCCCCTGGCCTTGGTACCTGCAGGCATACTGTCCCTCTCCCTTTTTTGTGTGGGTGCAATAATTCAGGATGGAGTCCTTTCGGGCGGTGGTGGCGTCCCTGCATTAAGGGGGGTTCCCTGTGTTTTTTTGTTTTTTTTTCCTCCACCTAGCTGTGAGAAAGGAGCACTAGCCGTTTGTGGCGTTACCCTTCAGTCTAGCTTCCACTCCTCGGTTTTTTAGGGAAGTGTTGGCCCCGGTCTTGGTGCTTCTGCGTCAGCAAAAGATTGCTGTGCTGAGGTACCTGGATGACCTGCTCTTGCAAGCAGAGTCTGTCGGCTCTGACAGTCGATGTGGCAGTTGCTCTCCAGACTTTGTGGTAGAACGCCTGGCTTCTGAATCTTCGGAAGTTGCCCTGGTTCAGACCAAGAGATTCAACTGTTGCTAGCCCACATGCGGTCGTCCCTTCGGGCGTGCATGCGAGTGTTTGGGCCTCATGGAACCGCTTCAATGGTGGACACCATTTGCACAGTTCTACACTAGAGAAGGGATTCAGAAAGAGATTCTGGTCAAATGGGACAAGTGTCCCAAGTTGCTGGACAAGGTGACTTTTTTCTGAGTCGGGCGACAGTGTTCTCTGGTCTGGTGGGTGCACTCCCCGACCTTGCTACGGATGCCCATCAATATCTTGGAAGCAATCCGGCTTTGCCTGGATCATGGGGCAGAGCAGCTACTGGTGCGGATTGAGTCGGACAACGCCATTGCTTATGTGGATCACCAGGTCGGCATGTGGCCAGGTCGTGCAATCCTCTGGCAGATGCCACTGACGCTCTGGTGGCTCCATTGAGCCGGTACTATCTGATTTTCGTCTTTCCTCCGCTCCAGCTTCTTTTAGAAGCTGGATCGAGGCCGAATGGATTCCAATCATTCTGGTGGCTCCGGACTGGCCTCGCTGGTCTTGGTATGCGGACCTGTAGGCTTCCTTTCTGGGATATCTATTGTCTCAAGGGCCGTTCTTCAATCCTGTTTTAGGGTGGCTGACTTTGACGGCCTGACTGAGTCAGGTGCTGAAGGACAGGGGCTTGTCTGGCTCAGTGACTCTGACCATGTTGAAGGCAAAGAAATCTACATCGCGAAAGCTTTCATTGGACGCAGAAGGCGTATATTTCCTGGTGTGAGGTTCGAGGAGTCCCATCCTCTTTCCTTTGCGGAGGCTCAGGTTCTGGCCTTTCTTCAGCAGGGTGTTGATCAGAAACTGTCTTGAGCACCATAAAAGACCAAGTGTCTGCCTTGGTAATTTAAAAAAAAAAAAACACTTTTGGCCTTCCCATTTCATTGGTGCGTACATACCTTCAAGGGGTTAGTCAGTCATCTTACTCCACCTTGTACGTTCTCTGCCACTGTGGGATGTGAACCTAGATCTGTGATTCTTTAAAAACCTCCCTTTGAAGACATACGGGAGATCCCCTTTAGTTGCGCTGTCACAAAGGTGGCTTTTTTGGTGGTTATCACCGCTGCTCACAGGGTGTCAGGAAGAATGACCACACAAAGCTGCCAACTCCATCTGGTTGTTCACAGGGATAAGGTGGTCCTGTGAGCTTGGCCGGTATTCCTACCAAAGGTTGTTTCTGATTTCCATTTGAATGAGGACATTGAGCTGCTATCCTCGCGTCCCAGGCTGGCTTATCCCAGGGGATTTGCCTTGCATATTCTGGCTATTCGGGCTGTTCGGGTCTATTTGGCAGCCATTTCGGAGGTCACTCACACTTAGTGCTTAAGGACGGGCCACGAAAGGGGCTTCCTTGGCTACCATTTCCAGTTGGATCAGACAGACGGTGGCCCTGGCTTATTCGCTTAAGGTAAAAAAAACGAAGACATTTCCAGTCACAACTTACCAACCAGCCAGCGACCAACCGAATTGACCTGTCTAACAGTATGCGTTAAAAACAGGGGTTTGGTTGCACACATTTGCAAATACATGCGTAAGCTGCAGGCCCCGACAAGGCACCCTGTGATCTGCAGTCCCTAACTCTACAATTTAAGAGTGTCTGTCTACAATGAGAGCACATGCATTTAATGGGATAGATGGAGGACAGGTGACTAGAGGGAGCCCACCTCTCCATTGTAGAGACTCTTTAAATTTGTAGAGTTTGGGACTGCAGATCACAGGGTGCCTTGTCGGGGCCTGCAGCTTACGCATGTATTTGCAAATGTGTGCAACCAAACCCCTGTTTTTAACGCATACTGTTAGACAGGTCAATTCGGTTGGTCGCTGACTGGTTGGTAAGTTGTGACTGGAAATCTCTTCGTTTTTTTGATCTGCGTCCACCCTTCCAGTGCTCCTTACCTCGAAGACCAGTTATAGGTGGAGGCGGTGACCACTTTTTGCATATTCGCTTAAGGGTCTGGTTCCCCCCTTACCTTGTGACAGCACATTCTGCTCGGGCACTTAGTGCTTCTTCGTCATTGGGCATCGGAGCAGGTGTGCACGGCACCCACTTGGTCGTCGGTGCGTCCCTTTTTTCAAGGTTTTACAGAGTGGATATTTTGGCATTTGCGGATGCCTCCTTTTGGCCGCAAAGTTTTGCCGGGTGTGCTTTCAAGATTTTTTTTTTTGTTCTTAAAGTGTATATTTCCAGTTGGGCTCTTGTTCTAGTTGAGCTACTATTACCTGGATTGGTGTTTGACCTTGTGTTTAACCTTGGGTTTGTTCCCACCCATCCATGTTTGACACTGCTTTGGGACATTCCTATGGTGAAGAATATGGAGCTGTCAATGAACAGAAGCGAAAATAGGGTTTTTTGTACTCTCCGTAAAATCCTTTTCTCGGAGTTCAACAGACACCGCACCCACCCCTCTAAGAAGTTTTTATGCTTCTGTTACTGCTTGTTACAAAACAGTATCTCTAAGCAAAGAGGGAGATTATGCCAGCCGAGGAAGGCCCACGGGGCGTAACCAAGCTTTTGTCTTGTCAGCCTAGTCCTACTCCTGTAGAAGGCAGCAAAACCCTATGGTGAATATGGAGCAGTCTATAAACTCAGACAAAAGGATTTTACAAAAAATCCTTTTTTTTTTTTCTTCAAACACGGCGAGTCGAGTTAATGCCAAAGAGCTAAATTTTGGTCTCCTCTGACCCACAGCACTTTCTCCCAATCCTTCTCTGAATCATTTCGATGTTCATTGGCATGACTGTACATGTGCCTTCTTGAGGAGGGGGACTCGTTGTGTTTAGAGGAGGACAAATGCTGACTGTGACCTTAAGAATGACATCCCTACAGTCAGCCACAGAGGTGGTAACATTATGCTTTGGGGTTGTTTCTCTGCTAATGGTACAGACGGACTTTGCCACATTGAGGGGAGCAATAGATTGGGCCAAAAGGCTTTTTATCTTCATGCATTCTATATATGAAGATTAAAAACCTGGGTGTAGCAGCCTTCCCAGCACCCCCTAATACTTACCTGAACCCCTTCTATCTCCAGCGATGTCCACGAGTCCCTCGACCATCCAGGACTCTCTCCCCTGATTGGCTGAGACGCACCCGTGGCTCCATTGGTTCCTGCGGCTGTCAAAGTCAGCCAATCAGGTGAGAGGGGGGTGGGGCAGAACAGCAGCTCCGTGTCTGAATGGGGACACGAAGCTGTAGTTCGGCTCGGTTTCCTCCATAGCAAGCTGCTTGCTGTGGGGGCAGTCGATAGGAGGGAGGGGCCAGGAGCAGCTACGAGGGACCCGATAAGGAGGATCCTGGTTGCTCTGTGCAAAACCAACTGCACAGAGGAAGGAAGTATAACATGTTTGTTTAAAAAAAAAAAAAAAAAAAAAGACTTTACAATCACTTTAAGGATTTAGAGACTATCTGTAAATAAGAGCCAAATTCCCTCCTGAGATGTGTGTAAACCTGGTCACGAACTATAATCTTTCCTCTGTTTGCCAACAAGGGTTTCTCCACAAAGTAGGAAGTCCTGTTTTGCTTGGAGATCCAATACTTTTTACTCACTGAACTGCAACTCCATTTATAACATTTGTATTATTTATTTTTTTTTTTTTCTTTCTGGATTTTGGTTGATATTCTGGCTCGATCACTTAAAATACACCTGTGATAAAAATGATAAACCCTTCATTTTCTTAAGTTGTCAAACTTACAAAATCTGCAGGGGATCAAATTTCCCCACTGTACACTGCCGTTCAAAATTTTGGGGTCACCCAGACAAGTTCATGTTTTCCCATGAAAACTCACACTTTTATCAGATGAGAAATTAGTTGCAAAATGAATAGAAAATATAGTCAAGACATTGACTAGGTTAGAAAAGATTTTTATTTGAAATAATTTTGTCCTTAAAACTTTTTTGCTTTCATCAAAGAATTCTCCATTTGCATCAATTACAGCCCTGCAGACCTTTGGCATTCTAGCTGTCAATTTGTTGAGGTAATCTGAAGAAATTTCACCCCGCGCTTCCTGAAACACCTCCCACAAGTTGGATTGGCTTTATGGGCACTTACGTACCATACGGTCAAGCTGCGCCCACAACAGCTCAATTGGGGTGAGATCTGGTGACTGCGCTGGCCACTCCATTACAGACAGAATACCAGCTGACTTCTTCTTCCCTAAATACTTGTTTCATAATTTGAATGTGTGTTTTGGTTCTTGTCCTGTTGTAGGAGGAAATTGGCTCCGATCAAGCCTTCCTTATTCAAAATCCCTTTTACCTTGTACAAATCTCCCACTTAACCAGCACCAAAGAAGCCCCAGACCATCACATTACCTCCACCATGCTTGACAGATGGCACTCCTTCAGCATCTGTTCACTTGCTCTGCATCTCGCAAATGTTCTTGTGTGATCCAAACACCTCAAACTTAGATTCGTCTGTCCATAACAGATTTACACTAGTGTGCTACAGTTTGGCCACAGTACGGGTGTATGCATGGTTTACATGCATCTTCCATCCGTTTAGTCACAGTCCCATTGACTTCTGTCAGGCTGCATATATGTGCTGCATTTATTGAAAGCGCACCAAGGGGTTTATTTACTAACTCTGGAGAGTGCAAAATTGGGCTCACTTCTATGCAGAAGTGGGCCTGACTTAGATTTTTTGCTTCCATGCAGCAAGGTACCATGGGATATATAGTTCTTTAGAAATGAAAAACAGCAGAGAGGAAGCTGCAAAGCATGCAGGGAAATTGTTGAAAAAAATGACCAACAGACTGTTGGCATTCACAATATGAAAGGCTATTTCTATATCGTTCATCGACACACACAGCTCCATCTAGTCAGAGACTATAGGGTTATGCTCCTATCAGGAATAGGCACTAGGCAGGAAAATCTTAACCACACCTATGGGGACTGTCCCTGCAGGCATATCCCCCACACTCCCAGCTATCATGAAACAGTTTGTTTCTGCCTAGTTTGAGTAGGACCTAGCTTCCTGCTGGGACTTTGGTCTTAGCTATTATAGGGAAGTTTGTTTTAGTTTGATTTTTTTTTTTTTTCGCTAGTTCCTGAGGACCAAGATCCAGAGGAACTACAAGCAACAGCTGGCTGAGGTTTCGCACTGGATAATCTAGATCCTTAAGGTTTCCCAGCCTGGCCAGCGAGCGTGAGCAGGTTATAGTCAAGAACCAGGCCTTGCCACGACAGTGCCCTGACGGTTGGGGATGAGCCTGCGAGTGGACAGTCTCGCTGGGACGCATACAACCTGGAACGCCTTGAGTTGCAGCTTCTTTGGCTGACAGCACCCCCATCCTGGGTGGGAGGTGATCTGTTTCAGAATGGTGCCCACCTAGTACCGTGCTATGGTGAGTAAATTGTCCCCCCAAAAAACCCTGGGTCTTTAAGACTGCATGGTGCCCTGTGGGGGCTGCCATTTTGCTGTGGATCATGATTTTTATATTCCCATTAGTTTATATGGGCAGCCATTTTCTAGAATTCCCCACTGAGAATGCATGAGCGGCCATTTTCCTGAGGTCCCTAGGCTGGACAGGCATGTGGCATAGTTGGTTAAAATTCCTCTTCCTGTACAGTCGGTGTCAGTTTTGTTTTTGCACAGATCCTGCTGGAGGTCTTCTCGGTGGTCTTGTAACGTTTTTCGTGGGGTTCCCTGTGGGTTTTTCTTTCACTCTAATTTTATAACCAGGAATTGTGTGAGCCCGCACTTAATATCGGTGGGGCCACGTTTTTGGCGATCTTAAAGAGACACTGCCCAATTATTTTAAGTGTAACATGGAGTCCCAGGATAATATTTCACCTGCAGACTCCCTGGGAGCGATTGCGGGACTTTCTGGTTCTCAGTCTCAGCCAGAGATTGCAGCTTTTTTGCAAAATTTGATGTCTAAGGTAGATTTTGTCATTTCTAGTGCTGCCAGTCGCAAACGCCCTCCGCCCTCACCTCCATCTGCAGGGTCTTGGGACTCTGAGATGGATATTGCCACTGCAAACGCAGACCACCCTGAGGGGTCAGTGTCACATTCTGACGGTGAAGAGGACCTGCTCTCATCATCCGCTGTGTGGGAACGCGCTTTGGTGGAAGCTCTGATAGTTCAGTGCAGGAAACTTTAAAATTGGCTGATGAACCACAGTGCTGGGTACGCAGGTGTCGTTTGGCTCCCGCAAATCCTGTAAATCGGGCAAGGTGTTCCCATGCCCAGAATTGTTTCATACTATTGTGGATGAGCAATGGCCTATGGCGGCGCATTAAGCACGTTAGTGGTGCCTAAGAGTTTTCCACGCAATTACCCCTTTGCGGAGGCAGTGTCCACAGCCCCCAAAAGGGCATCCCCCGGTGTCTAGGTTGAATAAAGTGACTCTGGTACCGGTGGAGGAGTCTCCAACTTTTGCGGACCCCCGTGGATAAACGGGTGGAATCCTTGTCCCCCCATTTACATGTGGTAGCAGGTCACATATTAAAGACTACCTTTTTGAATGTTTTGGTAGCGCAGACTGCTACAGAATGGGTGAAGTTACTTAACTTGGAAGCTGAATGGCTCCCCCCTGCGGTGTTGGAACTACTGGACCAGTTTACTCAAGCCCTGGTGTTCATGTGTGATAGGTCCCTGGATTCAGCCCCGTTGGTGGCTGGGGCATAGGCAGTGGGAATTGCTATTAGGCGCATGGTGTGGCTGAAAAGCTGGTCGGGGACCAGGCTTCTAAAAAGGCCTTGACTGATCTTCCCCCCTCAGGGGAGAGCCTGTTTGGATCCTCTCTGGACGAATTGATCAAAGGTATCACGGGGGGGGGGGGGGGGGTGGTTAAGAGCACTCATCCTCCCCAATCCTCTAAGGCCAAGGGGGGCTTTTCTTTTCATGCCTCCGGGTCACAAGCAAAAGGTAAATCATTTAGGTCTTCTGGGGGTTCCAAGAAGCTGTGGTCGGGGAAAGCAAAGACTGGCCAATCTGGACCTGCCGATAAGTCCTCGTCTGCATGAAGGGGTGCCCTCACCCGATTTTGGGGTCGGTGGGCGTCTGTTTCTTTCTGGAATCTGGATCTCCTTGATTCAGGACAAGTGGGTTCACAAACTGATCCCATCTGGGTAGAAGATTGAATTCAGGTCTCACCCGTCGGGCAGGTTCTTTCTGTCCAATTTTCAACTATCCCCAGTCTGGTTAAGGGACTTGCGAGGGGCAGTACACTATTTGCTGTCGCAAGGAGTGATAGTACTGGTTCCTTTTTCCGGAAAATGTTTCAAGGGTTTTATTCAAACCTCTTCACTATGCCCAGGAAGGAATGCAGGGTGCTTCCCATCCTGGATCTCAAGTCCCTGAACCGCTTCGTGCGGGTACAGAAGTTTGGAATGGAATTGCTGCGCCGGGGAGCCTCCATAGATATCAAGGACGCATATCTACACATCCCTATTTACGCTGGACACAGCGGTTTTTTCGCCTTGCCGTCGCAGAGGAGCATTATCAATTTGTGGCGGTACCCTTTGGTCTCGCCTCAGCTCCTAGCGTGTTAGGTTTTAGCACCGGTATTGCTCCGCCAGCGGGGGATTGCGGTACTAAGGTACCTAGACGATATCCTGTTGAGAGCGGATTCTCCTTCAGTCTTGTTGGGGAATCTGGCGGTCACTGTCAGAACACCTTGCAGGATTTCAGTTTGAACATCAATTTCAAGAAATCCATGCTGACACCGGTCTAGAGACAGGATTATCTGGGCTTGACTTTGGATTCGGCCTTGGCCAAGGTGTTTCTTCCCCCGGACAAGCTGCAAAAGTTGCAGGAGGCGATTCGGTTGTTGGCGAACAATGTGTCCTCTCTGAGTTTACTTGTGGGCCTTGGGTCTGATGGTATCAACATTCGAGGCTGTTTGTTTGCTCAGTTCGATACCAGACCTTTTGCAAAGGGAGATTCTTGTCAAATGGAACAAGGATCCAAAGTCCTTGGACTCTTTGAATAGGTTAATCTCCAACACAAGGTCTGCTCTGTTTTGGTGGATCCAGTCTCCAGCACTATGCCAGGGCAAGTCCTTCTTTCTGTTTTTTTGGATGGTGGGGACCACGGACGCCAGCCTATGGGGCTGGGGCAGGTGCCAGGGAAGCTCTGTGCCCAGGGTACCTGGACGATGGAGTCTAAACTACCGATAAATGTTTTGGAGCTCATAAATATAGCTTTGTCTGAGCCATTGGACGACTCGGCTGCAAGACTGTCCGGGTTCGGATTCAATCAGACCATGCCACAGCTGTGGATTAAATCAATCACCAGGGGGGCACCAAGAGCGTCTAGGCAGCCAAAGAGGTGTCCAAGATTCTGGCCTAGGTGAAAAAATGTATTCCAGCCCTCTCTGCCGTACACATTTAAGGTGTGGAGAACTGGCAAGCTGATTACCGGAGTCGTCAGGTGTTGGATCTAGGGGAGTGGTCCCTGCACCCGGAGGGGTTTCATCTCCTGTGTTTGGTGGGGGACTCCCGAGGTAGATCGGTTTGCTTCTCGCCTCAACAAGGTTCAGATTCATAGCCAGGCCTCGCTCTTCTGGCCGATGCCACAGATGCTCTGGTGGCCCCTTGGGGTCCGTATGGTGTAATTTATGCCTTTCCTCCCTTGAAACTCCTGCCGAGGCTTCTGCGCAGGATAGAGGTGGAAGGGATTCCGGACATTCTGGTGGCTCCGGACTGGCCTCACTGGTCTTGGTACGCAGACCTAGTGAGGTAGGTCGCCAATGCTCCTTGGAAACTTCCTCCTGCGAAGATATATGTTGTCTCAAGGTCCAATCTTCCATCCTGCTTTACAGTCGCTGGCTTTAACTGCATGGCTTTTGGAAGCCAGGTGTTGAGAGAGAGAGAGAGAGAGAGAGAGGTTTTTCTGACTCTGTAAACCCTACGCTGCTGAAGGCTATGATCTACTATCATACGTGGAAATTGTATATTTCATGGTGTGAATCACTAGGTGCACCCTCGCTTGTTTTCGATAGCTAGGGTCTTGGCCTTTCTGCAGAAAGGAGTTGAACAGCGGTTGGCTTTGAGCTACTATCAAAGGCCAAGTGTTGGCTTTGGCTATATATTTCCAACACCCGTTAGCTACTCATGCTTTGATTCGTACCTTTTTTTTTTTACAGGGAGTGCGCCATATGGCTCCTCCCAGAAGGTCCTTGCCTGGGTCCTCAATCTATTTCTGTTCGTCAAAAGCTTCCTTTTGAGACCATTCGGGAGATTTCTGTTTTCGTTGTCCGAGAAGGCTGCCTTCTTGATGGCTATCACTTCTGCTCGCAGAGTATCTGAACTGGCGGCGTTGTCCTGTCGCTCACCTTATCTAGAGATATACAGGGATAAAGTGGATTAGGTTGTTTCTGATTTTCATCTGATTAAAGAAATTGTGTTGCCTTCACTCTGCCCTAAGCCCAAACATTCTAAGGAATTTGCGTTGCACTCTTTGGATGTGGTTCTGGTGATCAGGGTCTATCTGGAGACTACTGAGTCTTTTAGAAATCAGACGCTCTTTATCCTTACAGAAGGATCTCGTTAAGGGATTGGCTGCATCTGTGGAGATCATATCCAGATGATGAATCAGGCAGATAATTCAGGCTTATTGACTGAAGGGTCAGGTTCCTCCTTTCCCGGTGAAGGCGCATTCTACGAAACCGTTGGGAGCCTCTTGGGCTTTTCGCCATCAGGCATCGGTTCTGCAAAGGGGCAACTTAGTCATCTGTGCATAAGTTTACAAAATTCTACTAAGTAATGTGTTTGCATCTTCGGATGCTTCCTTTGGCCGCAAGTTTTTGCAGGCAGCTGTTTAAAGAGACCTGTATTTTTTATTTATTTTTATTTTTTTTGTTTCTCTTTGAGGGTGTATTGTGTTTTCAGGTGAGCTCCAGTTGTTCCTGGTTGAGCTCCATGTTACCTCATTGGCTAAGTTTAGCCTTTGGGAAGTTGCGTTTCCGTTTGCGTTGTCTTCCCACTCCTCATGAATATACTGCTTTGGAACATCCCTATAGTCTGACTAGATGGATCTGCGTCTCTCCAACGATAGAGAAAACTGGATTTTTGTAAGAACTTACCGTAAAATCCTTTTCTCTGAAGTTCTACAGACGCAGCACCCGCCCCTCTACTTCTGAGTGAATAGGGTTTTTTCTATTCTAAACACTGCTTGCAACTAAACTGTTTGATAGCAGGGTGTGTGGGGTTATGCCTGCAGGGACAGCCCCAATAGGTGTGGTTAAGCTTTTTTCCTGCTTAGTTGTCTGATTTCCGATAGGAGGAGCATAACCCTATAGTCTGACTAGATGGAGCTGCATCTGTCCTACTTCAGAGAAAAGGATTTTACGGAACGTTCTTACAGAAATCCATCTTTTTCAAGTAACTATTTCTTGCTATAACAATATTGCAAATATAAAATTATTGTATGCCGTGGCCATAGATCCTCTATAAGTTTGTTAGTGTTTTCAAATACAAAAGTGTGTTAAATTTAGTGTACCAAAACATTTAATCTAGGAGTGTTTTGAACCTAAACTGGTTATATAATAAGCAAAATCCTTTTTGCCCTAAAACAAAGGTTCGTAATTTTTTTTTTTTTTTTTGGTTATTTCTCTATTGCTGGTACTCTGCAAATGTTTACTCTGTTACAGGCTCTCACAGCTCTACTTTCTGATGATAGCAAGTTTGGATTCATTGTAATAGATGGTAGCGGAGCACTTTTTGGAACTCTTCAAGGAAATACAAGAGAAGTACTACACAAATTCACTGTGGATCTTCCAAAGAAGCATGGTAATTTGGAAAAATGTATTAATCTATTAAACTATAGAGAGACTTAATTTTGTAGTCTCTCCCCCATTTTTGTTTCCTTGCGTTTTACTTGCAGTGCAGTTCACCAAGACTTGACTTGACAAGGGGATATTGTCAACAATTTAAGTAGAACTCTGGCCTCCCTTAGTGCCGCAGCACTTCTGCCTTCTTGCAATTGGTTTTCTCTTGGATTCTCTGCAAAGTCCCAAAAATAGAAAATTTAGTCTGCCACCTAATGCAGCTTCCTTTGATGGAGTGGGAATGATGCCTCACTGCTCTTGAATTCATAGCAGCATTACTGCTCTCATTTACGCTGTGCTTGATTGCCCTACAGTGGGATGAAAACCTTTTGCCGGGTTGTGGCTTGTAACTGCTCCTTAACAAGCTTGTAGCTTGTTAACCAGCACCTCGCCAAACCTAGTCCTGTCCACTGCTTTGTCTGTCACCACTACCATTGTTGGTGAAACCCCACCACTGTAAACACTAGTGTCTGGGATGGGAAGCATGAGGCACAAATGAGAATTTGGCTCAGTCATGGAGGGTAAAGGAAAGTTCTTGTTCAGACAGTACAGGACACCGGAAGATTCAGTTCCATCTGGATTATAGGCAGCTGCCTTCGTGTGATCACTGACAAAAAAAATGCAAGGACCCTCATATAACCCATCTTGCATCCAGCAATTCTTAGTAGTTTTCTACGGTATTTAAGTGTTGGATGTATCTGAGTTTATTTTATGCAGTTTCTGGATTCTGTACATGGACCCCACCAGAGAAGACGAGGGCAGCCTGTAAACTTACTTCAGGCTCTGAATCTAGCTCCCACCCTGGCATATGGTGTAGCCATGGTGCTTTATGCTCCCTTAGTGAAATTTCCCTCCTTAAATTAGCCTTTTTTTGTCCATCCAGGCTAGATTTCTTACCTTCCACCCCCACACAACCCCCCCCCCCCCCCACCCCCTTGAGCTCCACTAGAAACAGTAGAACCCCATTACATGGGGGCCCATAGTTTCTCTTTTGGGGTTCTACTGCACAGAGATCAAGAAGAGCCCAGAGTGCAAAATGAAGACCTTTTTGGCAAGAAGAGCTTGGCAAAGTATATTGATGGTTTGTGATGGAGAAAGAGGTGTCTAGCTGAGCTCAGAGGTTGGGGCAGAATAATGGCATGTGTGAAAAGATGGCGAAGAGTAATCCCTTTTTTTTTTTTTTTCTTCTATTTTCCCACAGGTAGAGGAGGGCAATCTGCTTTGCGTTTTGCACGTCTAAGAATGGAGAAGCGCCACAATTATGTCAGAAAAGTAGCAGAAACGGCTGTTCAGCTCTTTATTTCTGGTGATAAAGTAAATGTAGCTGGACTTGTGTTGGCTGGGTCAGCTGATTTCAAAACGGAGCTTAGTCAGTCAGATATGTTTGATCAGGTGAGGTTTTTGCCTTAAAATATTTGTAGTGAATTAATCCTCTGATGTTGCAATGATGTACTATAGCCAAATCTGGAACATAGCATATTGGCTGTTCAGCACTTTAAGGGCTGATGTAGATGGCTGCATTGGAGACCATCTGAGTTAAACCTACATAGTTTTATCAGTTCAAATATCCCAGTAGAACTTCATAAAGGTGGGATTCTTTACAGTGCACTCTGCAAAAAACACATGCACGCCGCAACACCACTGCTTGTACCTTTTAATGAACCTTTTAACCCCTTCCCATCTACATTGGGTATATTATCATCCGTTAGCATTTTGCCCTATGCTGAGGATATGTTAACCACTCGCCAACTGCCCCATAGCCAATTTACTGCTACCAGGCGGCTGCGCTGTTCAGAATCACGTGTGTGTATGTGGTTCTGCACTTCCGGGTTTTGGCTGCCAGTACATCTGATTTTTACACAGCGTGTCCTGCGGACTTGATGTCCGCCCGGACCCACCGATTGTTCAGTATACTGATAGAATGGCAGGCTGCCTATGTAAACATGGGAGATTGACAGTCTATCAGTACAAAAGACATGGATCCTGTGTTTCTGTAAATCCAAAACACTGATCCATGTCTTCCATTGGTAAAAGCACCTCCCCCCACCCTAGTATAGCACTGGTCAGGCACAAAGTTAACACTTTGATAGTCCATCTGGCTCAACCAATAAAAAAAAAAAAAAAAACCGTAATGAAAACCCAACCATACAATCCCATATACACAATCCTATACCCGCAGTTGATCCAGAGGAAGGTGGGAAAAACCCCAGCAAACTATGATCCAATTTGCTACAGCAGGGGAAAAAAATTCCTTCCTGAGAGGCAATCGGATATTCCCTGGATCAACTTTACCTATAAATATTAGTACCCACTTATATTAAGTACACCCAGCAAAGAATCCAGGCATTTTTTAAAGCAATGTAGTGAGCTAGCCAGAACCACCTCTGGAGGGAGTCTATTCCACATTTTCACGGCTTCTTACAGTGAAGAAACCTTTCCGTATTTGGAGACGGAAATCTGTTTTCCTCTAGATGTAAAAAGTGCCCCCTTGTCCTCTGTGTTGACCTTAAAGTGAACTCAACATCAAGTTTACTATATGGACCCCTTGTGTATTTATACATGTTGATCATATCCCCCTTAATCTCCTCCTTCTCAAGAGAGAATAAATTCAGTTCCTCTAATCTTTTCTCATAGCTGAGCTCCTCCATGCCTCTTATCAGTTTGGTTGCCCTTCTCTGCACTTTCTACAGTTCCCCGATATCCTTTTTAAGAACTGGTGCCCAAAACTGAACTGCATATTCCAGGTCTTACTAATGATTTGTACAGGGGCAAAATTATCTCTCTGGAGTCCATGCCTCTGTTAATATAATAAAGTACTTTGCTTGCTTTGGAAACCGCAGCTTGGCATTGCATGCTATTATTAGGCTTATGATCTACCAGAACAGCCAGATTTTTCTCCGCTATGGATTCCCCCAGTTCTACTCCGCCTAGTATGTATGATGCATTCATATTCTTAGCCCCCAAGTGCATAACTTTACATTTATCAACATTAAACCTCATTTGCCATATAGTTGCCCAATGAAACAGTGCATTGAGGTCCGCTTGTAAGTTGGAGACATCCTGTAAGGAAGTTATTCCACTGCAAAGCTTATTCCAGACCCCATGTCATTTATAAAGATATTAAGAAAAGTATGAGTCCCAACACTGAACCTTGGAGTACACCACTGATAACCTTAGACCATTCAGAGTAAGAATCATTAACCACTACTCCTCTGAATTCTATTTTTTTTAGCCAATTTTCTTTCCAAACCTGTAGACTTTACCTTACACATTAGCCGTGTGTGGGGAACTGTTAAACGCTTTTTCAAAATCCAAGTATACTGTGTCAACAGCCACCCCTCTGTCCATGGTTTTACTTACCGCCTAATAAAAAGAAAAACTTCAGTCTTTCATGAATTCACGCTGTCTGTTGCTTAAAATATTTTTTTTCCAGCAATAACTCATCTATGTGGTCTTTTTTATTAAAGTCTCCAGTATCTTCCCGACTAAAAAAGGTAAACTAACAGGTCTATAGTTATTTGGCAAAGACTTTGATCCCTTTTTAAATATAGGCACCACGTTGGCCCTACGCCAATCCAGTGGTACTATTCCAGTCCTTAACGAGTAAACTTAACGAAAAATTAGAAACGAAGGCTTAGAAATTACAGCGCTCAATTCTTTTAGGATGCGTGGGAGGATGCCATCTGGTCCAGGCGCTTTAGCCACCCTTATTCTGTCTAAATATTTCTGGACCATATCACTTTTGAGCCATTGTGGATCGTTTGGGGCTGTCTCAATAACTTCCTCATTATGGTCATGAGCTCCCCCATGTTCCTTTGTATACACAGAGCTGAAGAAAGTATTTAATACATTTTGCCTTCTCTTTGTCCCTCTGTCACCCACTCTTGATTTTTTTTTTTTTTTTAAGGGACTACATGCTCAGACCTAACCTTTTTACTGTTAATATATTTCAAGATTTTTTGGGGGGTTTGTCCTATCTGTGCAAAAAATAAATCAGCGCAATTAAATATAAAGTGATGCAGTGCTCAGACCCAATGAATTGGGACAATAAATAAATGTGGGTATACAGCAGCTATATGAAACCTCCCTCACGGGAGTAAAAACCTGTAAACAAATATATACAGCGTTATATAAAATCCATAAAGTGACAAATGTGCATCATATAAATAAATATTCCTTTAAAGGTGCAATATATAGAGTGTCGATAAAGTGCATTCCAAAGTAAAGTGCATGAAAAGTCCGCTAAAACATGGGTAAAACCGTGAGCAAAAATCAATCAAGGTGCTTGATGTCTCCATATATAAAGTGCAAGTGACACCACCAGCGTTTAGCCACAAGATGGCCTCTCACCTCACAGAAGTATTATACCAGCAATGAATCCTCAGTAAGGATAAGTCCAGTGTAGGGGATGCCACTTCCTGGATCGATCTCTCACAATTCCATGGGTATAGTATGTGGGTAAAGATAATAAAGGATCTAAGTGTTCACTGCTATTATCCTTTTATTAGAATCACAAAAAAGTGAAGATACACTCACATGAATCTGCACAATAAGGCTTGTGCGGACCGTAGACGCCAAACAGTAATACAGCTGAAGGGAGCCGTGCTGATGGGTCGCCACTCGTCCCGTCCGAGTCTCCGCCCTCTATACGCGTGGCGTCTTACGCTTTCGCGTCACGACTTCGTCAGTAGGGGTCCTACTATCTTTTGCAATCTGTCATTCATTTTGAATTTTTGCGTCCTTGATTTCATTTTTACATATTCTGTTATGTTCTTTGTAACAATTAAGCAATGATGGTGTTCCTTCATTTTTTATATTTTTTTTAAGCTTTTCTTTTTATTTATAGCTTTTTTTAACTTTGGCCGTGAGCCACATTAGGTTTTATTTTTAGCCTTTTAAAGGTATTACCAATTGGAATATACTTGCAGTGAGTTTGCATAGTCTTTTTGAAAATTTCCCATTTCCCTTACATCCTCCGACAGTTGCCGCCCACTCATACAGTCTTCACCAATGGGGTATTGACTTCCTCTCCTTAGGAGTAGCTAGGCATAAGACTTGTTAAAACAAAAGCATTTACATACACACCCATGGGGGCTGTCCCACTGGTCCAATACCCCCCTGCAATAGCCATCCCAACTCAGTTTGTCTTCTGCCTAGTTCAGGAGTAGATAGGCTTCCCTGTGCTGGGGCTATAGTCTCAGCCTTTTTCTTCTATTTTATGATTTTATTTTCTGCAAATGTCATTTTTTCTTTGCATTACTAGCGGTTTTATTTTGTCAGCGTTGGTCGGATCTTCGGATGAAGACGGCGTTTGCGGAGCTGGGAATCGGACTGGTCGTCCTGGTGCTCCGGGACAGAGGATCAGATGGAATCCCAGCCCGCCATTGAGCGTTTAGCAGGCTAGGTGTTCGCCCTGGCCTCGCAAACGACCCATCCCTGTCCTCAGGGATGCAGCCTGTGAGGTGGCTACCTCACCGGACACATTCACGGTTCGTCCGTGTACTGCTGGTGTTCTGCGTTTTCTGGCTGACAGCACTCCCCTGCCATCTGAGGGCAGGTGGTTTCCCGTTTGATATGAGGCACCCCACGCCATCGGGTACAGGTAAGTACATTCTGTGTGGGGCCTCTGTCTGGGGTCGGCAGTCCTGTGTGTCTGTGGTGTCCCCTATGTCTGTGCGTTTTGTGCTCCCTGATCCCGGTCCCTGCGGGTGCTTTTTTCTCTCACAGCCAGCGCTGTGTGGGGTTTTGGGGGATCCCTCTCCTATGTCACTTTAGGGTGCTTGGAGGTACAGACACGTGCGGCGACCGCTGCGGTGTTAAAAACCGCCGGTCCGCCAATTTAGGTGTGGGCAGCATGTCTGGCTTCACTATGGGCGCTTATACAGCATTGTATGTAGTGTATGTTGGCGCCTTGCAGCGCCATCTTGTGTGTGGCAAACGATTGTTCCGAGCACATGTCGGCGGCCATTTTACCGAAGCCTCCCATTACTTTACATCCATATTTCCTTAGCCTGCAGCCTCAGTTCAGTCTCTGGCGGTGACATCACTTCTTCCTTCACACAGGAGCGACCGACGGTGGTAACACACTTGTGGGGGTCTGTTCTGCTGTCCTTCTTTCTCTCCCTTGTGCAATCTTCCTGGCTTTGTTTGTCCCTGCGGGGGTCTGTGTTCCACAGTCACTGTAGCGGTGTGCTGCAGGGTCCGCGGCGCGCTTAATGGGCCGGTACCTTAAAAAAAAAACATTTTTTTTTTTTGCAATGGAATCCCAGGACAGCAAATTCCCTCCAGCCTTGGTGGGGGATTCAAGTTCCTCTGAATCCTCTACCCTGACTAATTTGGCTGCTGTAGTGGCGACTTTGGTGTCCAAAATGGATGTGCTGATGACTGAACGTGCTGCTAGAAAAAGGCCTAGGATTTATTTTTCTTCTGATTCCGAATTTGACATGGTTGCTGAGGTAGCGTGCCCTTTTTCAGGGTCTCGCTCTTCTCAGGACCCTCAAGTGTCTGAGGGGGAGGCGGAGGTTACAGGGGTGGATGATTCTCCCCCTGGGATGCCCGAGGAACGCGCAGCGATGGATGCGCTGATTTCTGCCATTAAAGAAACGCTACATTTAGAGGATGAGCCCAATCCTCCGGGCATTGTGTCCTCTTTTGGTACACACAGGACCCGCAAGACGGCGCAGGTTTTTCCTTGCCCCGCTGAGTTTCATCACACAGTGAATGAGCAATGACACAATTTAAAACACACCTTCACGGTGCCTAAAAGGTTTCAACTTCTTTACCCTTTTGCGTCTACTACGGTTGCACGCTGGTGTGTGGCTCCTCAAGTGGATCACACTGTAGCCAGATTGAACAAGGCTACTCTGGTTCCCACCGAAGATTCTCCGGTATTTAGGGATCCTACGGATAGGAGGCTGGAATCTCTTGCCTGCCATACCTATGTGGTGGCGGGTTCCATGCTAAAGCCTATTTTCGCCTCTGTCATGGCGGCTCAGGGTGTGGCGGATTGGACCAAGGTGTTGAGACACACTCTTGTGGCTGATTCTGCCCCCTCCCACTACCGTGGAGATGGTGGACCAGATTTATCAAGGTGTCATGTATTTGTGCGATGCGGCCTTAAATGAGGCCCCATTGGCTGCGCGCCTGTCCAGTGTCGCGGTGCTTAACCGTCGACTGAAATGGTTGAAAAGCTGGTCGGCTGACCAGAAATCCAGAAAGACGGTGGCTGATATTCCCTATGCGGGTTCTCTCCTTTTTGGAGACTCCCTTTATGAATTGGTTAAAGGGGTCACTGGGGGCAAGAGCTCTCTGCTGCCCCAGAATCCTAAGGGCAAGTTTTTCCGCAGTAAGCAGGGTCCCGCCTTTAAACCTAATCGGGTGTCCTTTCGTGCCTTCAAGGGCCAGGGTGGCCAGAGAAAGCCCTGGGCTGGCAAACAAAAAAATCCGGCCAAGCTGGTGCGGCGGCTCAGTCCGCCTCTGCCTGAAGGGGCGCCCTCACCCTTTTCAGGGGTGGGGGGACGTTTGCGTGGTTTCCTCCAACCTTGGCTGCTCCGAGTTCCGGACAGGTGGGTTCAGGAAATCATTCGATCAGGGTACAAGATCAAATTTCTTTCACGGCCGGCAGACAGATTCTTTCCCTCAAATCTTCATTTGACCCCAGGGCGGTTACAAGATCTGCATCAAGCGGTACAGGATCTCCTCGCTCAGGGGGTAATCGTCCCAGTGCCTCGTCGGGACAGGTTTCGGGGGTTTTACTCGCATCTGTTCACTGTGCCCAGAAAGGAGGGCAAAGTGCGTCCGATTCTGGACTTAAAAGCTCTGAACCGCTTCGTGCGCCTTTGAAAGTTCCGCATGGAATCGCTCCGCTCGGTGGTGGCCTCCCTGAGTTAGGGAGAATTCCTGGCCTCTATCGACCTGAAGGATGCGTATCTACACATCCCCATTTTCGAGGGTCATCAGAGGTACCTCCGGTTTGCTATCGCGGAGGATCTTTATCAGTTTGTGGCGTTACCTTTTGGTCTCGCTTTGGCTCCAAGGGTCTTAACCAAAGTGTTGGCGCCTGTTGCGGTCTTGGAATATCTGGACGATCTCCTGTTAAGGTCGAGCGCCAGTAAGAGCCTGTTGTGCGATGTGTCCACTACGGTCCAGACGCTCCAGGAGTTCGGTTGGACCATTAACGTTCAGAAGTCGACCTTGTCTCCTTCGGTTCGTCTCCCATATTTGGGAATGGTTCTGGACTCTGCTCAGGCAAAGGTGTTCTTACCAGAGGACAAGCTCCGGACCCTGCAGTCCGAGGTCAGGTCCCTCAGGGACAAAGAATCCTCGTCACTCAGGACATGTATGCGGTCCCTGGGGTTGATGGTATCGGCCTTCGAGGCGATACCATTTGCTCAGTTTCACATGCGATCTCTCCAAGCGGAGATCCTGGCCAGGTGGGACAGACTACCTCAGTCCTTGGACCTGAGAGTTTCTCTGAGTCGCCAAACCAGAATGGATCTCTTGTGGTGGCTTCAGTCCCCAGCTGTTTCGGAAGGAAAATCCTTCCGGCTGTTAGTATGGACGGTGATTACCACGGATGCCAGCCTGTCGGGCTAGGGTGGCGTCCTGGGCAACCTATCTGCCCAGGGCACTTGGTCGGAGGAGGAATCCTACCTTCCGATAAACATGTTGGAATTGAGAGCGATCAGGCTGTGCCTGCTCCACTGGTCGGATCGTCTTCAGGGCCGTACTGTACGTGTACAGACGGACAATGCCACTGCGGTGGCGTACATCAACCACAAAGGGGGCACCAGGAGTGCTCGGGCGGCCCAGGAAGTGACCAGTATTCGGTCTTGGGCCGAGACTCATGTCCCGGCGATATCGGCAGTTCACATTCCGGGTGTGGAGAATTGGCAGGCCGATTACCTGAGCCGCCAGACCCTGGACCAGGGGGAATGGTCCCTGCACCCGGAGGTATTTCAAATGCTGTGTGTGAAGTGGGGATCCCCGGATATGGATCTGTTCACGTCTCGGCTAAACCACAAGGTGGAAAGGTTCGTGGCAAGAACACGCGATCCTCTGGCAGGCGCCTTGGATGCGCTGGTGGTGCCTTGGCGTCGGTATCGTCTGATCTATGCCTTTCTTCCGGTTCAGTTGTTCAGGTTCCTTCGCAGGTTGGCTTCGGAACAAACACTGGTGATTCTGGTGGCGCCAGACTGGCCACGCCGGTCCTGGTACGCGGACATCGTTCACCTGGCCGTCGAACCTCCATGGCGGCTGCCAATACGGGAAGATCTGCTGTCTCAGGGACCGATCTTCCATCCTGCTTTACAGTCGCTGGCTTTAAAGGCATTGCTGTTGAAAGCCAGGTCCTGAGAGACCTCAGGGTCTCTCCTCAGAGGTCATTCCTTCTTTAATCAAGGCTAGAAAAGCCTTGTCTGGTAAGAAAGCTTATTTTGCCTGGTGTGAGTCCAGGGGTTTCTCTCCTCGTTCATACTCTGTGGCGAGGGTGTTGGCTTTCCTCCAGTCTGGTGTGGACCAGCGCCTTGCGTTGGCCACGATTAAGGGCCAGATATCTGCACTGGCTGTTCTTTTCCAGCGCCCTGTGGCGTCTCATTCCTTGAGTCGCACCTTTATTCAAGGTGTGCGCCTCTTGGCCCCTCCTCGAAGGGAGCCCTTACCTCCATGGGACTTGAAATTGGTTCTGTCCGTGTTACAACGTTCCCCGTTTGAAAACATCAGGGAGATTTCGTTACCTCTGCTGTCTAAAAAGGTTGCCTTTCTGGTAGCGATCACTTCTGCTCGCAGAGTGTTGGAGTTGGCGGCGTTGTCTTGCCGCTCCCCTTACCTGGTGATTCATAGGGATAAGGTGGTCTTGCGACCTAACCCGTCCTTTCTTCCGAAGGTGGTTTCGGATTTTCACCTCAATGAGGACATTGTTTTACCTTTTTTTACCTGTGCGAATCCTAAGCATCCTAAGGAGATTGCCTTGTATTCTTTGGATGTTGTCAGGGCAATCGGGGTATACCTGTCGTTGACTGAATCCTTTCAAAAATCGGATTCTCTTTGTCCTTCCTGAAGGTCCTTGGAAGGGTATGGCTGCGTCTGCGGCGACCATTGCAAAATGGATCAGACAGACAATTGTTCAGGCCTATTCGTTGAAGGAACGGGTACCACCCTTCCCTATCAAGGCGCACTCTACCAGATCGGTGAGTGCGTCCTGGGCTTTCCGGCATCAGGCCTCGGTGGCCCAGGGGTGCAAGGTTGCTACTTGGTCGTCAGTGCACACTTTTTCCAAATTCTACAAAATTGATGTTCTGGCATCAGCTGATTCCTCCTTTGGCCGCAAAGTTCTCTGTGCGGCAGTACCGTAGGGGACCCAGGTTGTGTGGGTCCCTGGCTGTTGGGGTTGTTTACCCCCTTGGTTATTTGCTTTCCTGTTGAGCTTTTTTGTTGCCCAGAAGGTTCCCTTGCTGTTCACGTAAGTTTCCTTTCTCTGATGTGGGTACTGCGTTGCCTTTTCTGACGGTTGTTTACCACCCCTCATGTCTACACTGCTTTGGGACATCCCCATTGGTGAAGACTGTATGAGTGGGCGGCGACTGTCAGAGGACGTAAGAGAAAACTGAATTTTTGTAAAATCTTACCGTAAAATTCCTTTTGAGTCCTCCGACAGTCGCCGCCCTGCTTTTGGGGTTCTTATACACTTTTAACTGCTTGCTACCAAACTGAGTTGGGATGGCTATTTCAGGGGGGTATTGGACCAGTGGGACAGCCCCCATGGGTGTGTCTATGTAAATGCTTTTGTTTTAACAAGTCTTATGCCTAGCTACTCCTAAGAAGAGGAAGTCAATACCCCATTGGTGAAGACTGAGTGGGTGGCGACTGTCGGAGGACTCGGAGAAAGGAATTTTACGGTAAGATTTTACAAAAATTCAGTTTTCTGTTCTGTGCTCATCAAAGCAATTATTCCCTCCCAGTCTAAATCCTGGAGAGCAGCCCTCATCCTTGGAAAATTTGCTCTTAGGTCCCTTTCACACGTCCGTTCCGCTGATGGACTCAGTTTTTCTCATCGGGGATCGATCCGCCGATCCCGGCTGAGCAGGCGGATGACGGCTCTGTCTCCGCTGTGTGTGTAGAGACGGAGCTGTTAGAACCCAGCTGTCCTCTGTGGGGGAATCGGATGAGAATGGACGGCCTGTCTGTCCTCATCCGAACCGCCAGACAGATTGAAATTAGGGTTTCTATCCGTCTGAATTTGACGGACATGATCGGATGTCAGCGGACATGTGTCTGCTGACATCCGCTGCCCCATAGAGATGCATGGGCTTCTGTTCAGATCCGCCTGAAAAACTGACAGGCGGATCTGAACGGACGTGTGAAAGGGGCCTTAGAGTTAAGTGTTTTTGTATTTCCTGTATGTTTTTTTTTTTTTTTTTTTTTGCTTGCAGCTAACATTAAATGAAATCGTATTATGGTCACTGCTACCCAGATGTTCCTTTTTATATGAACATTAATTATAAGCTCTGCATGGTTTGAGATTACCAGGTTCAACAGAGCATCATTTCTAGTGGGGGCCTCAAACTGCACCATACAATTGTCTTGTAATAGGTTTATAAATTTTTGCCCTTTAACTGTTCCAGCAGTGCCATTACTCCAGTCAATGCCTGGGTAGTTAAAACCCCCCATTATTAACACTGTCCCAGCCATTGTAGCCGTTTCTATCTGTGCCAGGACCTGAGTCTCCACCTCCTCATTAATACTAGAACTATGACAAACTCCAATGATCTTTGTATTACGCACACCCATGTACATTAAAACCCATACTGCTTCAGACTCAGCGCACACTCCCCAACACTCACTTTGAGATCACTTTTCACATAGACAGACACCACCACCCCTCTGTTTTCTACCCTGTCTTTTCCAAAGAGAGCATAGCCAGGAATATTAATAGCCCAGTCATGTGAAGAATGAAGCCAAGATTCAGCAATGCCAATTAAATCATAGTTCTCCTCGTGCACCAGAGCCTCCAACTCTCCTATTTTGCTGGGAAGACTTCTGGCATTGGTGACCAAATTAATTCATTGTCCCATTTTGCACACTTATACCCCCCCCATCTTTCCCCATTCCTCCCACCAATGGGGGCTGACCCCTGTCTGACCCATTATAATGTAATTCACCCAACCCCCTCCCCAAATCCTAGTTTAAAAACTCCTCCACCATTCCCATAAACCTCTCCCCTAGCACAAAAGACCCACTTCCATTTAGGTGCAAACCATCTTTAGCATATAGGTTGCACTCCAATGAAAAGTGAGCCCAGTGCTCTAAAAAAACAAATCCCTCCTTACACCAGGCCTTTAGCCATACTTTCAGCTCTCTAATCTCCCCCGGTCTTTCCTGCCCCCCCCCCCCTTAGCTGTGTGTGTGTGTGTGTATATATGTGTGTGTATATATGTGTGTGTGTGTATGTATATATGTATATATGTATATATATATAATATATATATATATATATATATATATATATATATATGTGTGTGTGTGTATATGTATATATATATATATGTGTGTGTGTGTGTATATATATGTATGTGTGTGTGTGTGTGTATATATATATATATATATATATATTCGTGCCTTGAACTTTGCGACCTTTTGCCACATTTCAGGCTTCAAACATAAAGATCGAAAACTGTAATTTTTTGTGAAGAATCAACAAGTGGGACACAATCATGAAGTGGAACAAAATTTATTCGATATTTCAAACTTTTTTAACAAATAAGAAACTGAAAAATTGGGCCTGCAAAATTATTCAGCCCTCTTCAGGTAATACCTTGTAGCGCCACCTTTTGCTGTGATTACAGCTGTAAGTCGCTTGAGGTATGTCTCTATCAGTTTTGCACATCGAGAGACTGAAATTTTTGCCCATTCCTCCTTGCAAAGCAGCTTGAGCCCAGTGAGGTAGGATGGCGAGCGTTTTGTGAACCGCAGTTTTCAGTTCTTTCCATAGATTCTCGATTGATTCAGGTCTGGACTTACTATTCCATTCTAAAACCTGGATATGTTTATTTGTGAACCATTCCATTGTAGATTTTGCTTTGTTTTTGATCATTGTCTTGTTAGAAGACAAATCTCCGTCCCAGTCTCTGGTCTTTTGCAGACTCCATCAGGTTTTCTTCCAGAATGGTCCTGTATTTGGCTCCATCCATCTTCCCATCAATTTTAACCATCTTCCCTGTCCCTGCTGAAGAAAAGCAGGCCCAAACCATGATGCTGCCACCACCATGTTTGACAGTGGGGATGGTGTGTTCAGGGTGATGAGCTGTGTTGCTTTTACGGCAAACAACGTTTTGCATTGTTGCCAAAAAGTTTGATTTTGGTTTCATCTGATCAGAGCACCTTCTTCCACATGTTTGGTGTGTCTCCCAGGTGGCTTGTGGTGTGTCTCCCAGGTGGCTTGTGGCAAACTTTAAATGACACTTTTTATGTATATCTTTAAGAAATGGCTTTCTTCTTGCCACTCTTCCATAAAGCGTGAACAGTAGTGCAGTGCAGTCATAAAAGACTCTCTAGTAATGGATGACCCAAAAAAGGACAGAGTCAGCAATAAGATTCACATTAATGATATTAGTAATAATACGAGAGACAGTCCATAGCTTGAAGTGATGCAAGAGAGAAAAGGTAAAGTCCACTTGTGGTTTGGTGAAAAAAACAATTAGTGTGACTTCCGTGCTCGCAACTTCCCACCACCAAGCAATATCTGCCTCTCACCTTAATATCGCGACCCTGCAGGCCCAAAACACACATCTCTCAAATTATTCAGGGAACACAGCTCCAAGCTCTCCCACATCAGATGCTGTAAAAAGCAATCCTTTGCCGCAGTATAATGTCAAGGATAACCAACACTCCGGGATATGAAATGAAAGAAAAGGGGATCTAGTGCTCTCCTGTATGCCAAATTTATTAGCCCATGAAGAAAAGTATTGCACTTACATGGTATCCGACATAATAAAAGCATAAGACAGTATGCAGAGCCTGCAGCGTGCTGAACCGTGCTGTTGCTTCCTGGTTATGGCCGTGGATCAGATGGACCAACCCCCCCCCCCCCCCCCCCCCAATACGGGAGAGATATGTGTTTTGATCCTGTAGGGTCACGATATTAAGGTGAAAGGCAGCTATTGTTTGGCGGTGGTAAATTGCGAGCACGGAAGTCACACTAATTGTTTTTTTCACCAAACCACAAGTGGACTTTACCTGGTCTCTCTTGCATCACTTCAAGCTATGGACTGTCTCTCGTATTATTACTAATATCCTCATTAATGTGAATCTTATTGCTGACTCTGTCCTGTTTTGGGTCATCCATTACTAGAGTATTTTATGACTGCGCTGCACTACTGTTCACGTATTATATTGAAGGTGTTCTGATTGCCCTTGAAGTGTTAGCTGCTGGTCTATATACTGTTTCTCAAAAATTCAGTGCTGAATCTTTATTACATAGAAGTACTCTTCCATAAAGGCCAGATTTGTGCAGATACGACTGATTGTTGTCCTATGGACAGTCTCCCACCTCAGCTGTAGATCTCTGCAGTTCATCCAGAGTGATCATGGGCCTTTTGGCTGCATCTCTGATCAGTCTTCTCCTTGTATGAGCTGAAAGTTTAGAGGGACGGCCAGGTCTTCGTAGATTTGCAGTGGTCTGATACTCCCATTTCAATATTATCGCTTGCACAGTGCTCCTTGGGATGTTTAACCACTTAACGACCAGCCACGTAGATCTACGTCGTTAAAGTGGTTAGAGGCATCATCCCGGTACCGTTGTTTGAAGCCGGCGGTCGGCTTTCCGTCGGGAGCCGCTCGATCGTTACCCGGGGGGGGGGGCGGGAGGGGACGTCCCCCCCCCCCCCTCCCGCCGCCTTCCGCGGCTTTGCTCGGGGCTCCCGTCCCACCGGGAGCCCCGAGCACCCAGCCGGCACGTCCGCCGGCTGGATGGAGTCCCGATGAATGCCGGAAACGGCATCGATCGGGTCTCCGATGACGTAACCCGGAGGCGGCGTCCATGACGTCACATCCGGGTTACTGTGCCGCAAAAGGCGGCAGATTTAAAAAACGGCTGTATGCAAAAATGCCGTTTTTGGCGTTTTGCATACAGGGAAGTGTAGTGGAGGGGTCTAGGGTCTTTTAGACCCTCGATCCCACCATAAAGTGTACCTGTCACACATATTGCTGTCACAAGGGATGTTTACATTGCTTGTGACAGCAATAAAAGTGAAAAGATTTTTTTTTTTTTTTAAAAAAACCTGAAATAAAGTTAAAAAAAAAGAAAAAATAAATAGGAAAAAAAAAAAAATTTAGCCGCCCCCGTCACCGTTAGCTCGCGCACAAAAAAAAACGTATACGCAAGTCGAGCCGCAAATGAAATCGCTGTTCAAACCACACATGTGAGGTATCGCCGCGATCGCCAGAGCGTGGGCAATAATTTAAAAAAAAGAGCTATACTCTAACTCAAAACTGGTAACCGTTAAATAAATTTAAAGCGTCGCAGATTGAGATCTCTATTGACCGTAGTTTGTCGCCATCCCACGGGGGGGGCGCAATTTTAAACCGTAACATGTTTGGTATCTATTTACTCGGCGTGACATGTTCTTTGACAATATACAAAAAAAAATGGGCTAACTTTACTGTTTAGTATTTTTTTAAATTAGTGAAATGTGATTTTTCAAATTTTTTCCAAAAAAATGGCGTTTTAAAGACCGCTGCGCAAATACCGCGTGACAAAAAATTTTGCAATGACCGACATTTTATTCTCCAGAGTCTTTGCTAAAAAAATATATATAATGTTTAGGGGTTCTAAGTAGTTTTCTAGGAAAAAATACTGGTTTTAACTTGTGAACAAAAAGTGTCCGAAATAGGGCTGGGGGTAAAGTGGTTAAAGCTTGGGAAATCTTTTTGTATCCAAATCCGGCTTTAAACTTCTCCAACAGTATCTCGGACATGCCTGGTGTGTTCCTTGTTCATGATGCTCTCTGCGCTTTAAACGGACCTCTGAGACTATCACAGTGCAGGTGCATTTATACGGAGACTTGATTACACACAGGTGGATTCTATTTATCATTAGTCATGTAGGTCAACATTGGATCATCCAGAGATCCTCACTGAACTTCTGGAGAGTTTGCTGCACTGAAAGTAAAGGGGCTGAATAATTTTGCACGGCCAATTTTTTTATAAATTTCGTTCCACTTCATGATTGTGTCCCACTTGTTTCTTCACAAAAAAATTACAGTTTTATATCTTTGTTTGAAGCCTGACATGTGGCAAAAGGTCGTAAAGTTCAAGGGGGCAGAATACTTTCGCAAGGCACTGTGTGTGTGTGTGTGTGTGTGTGTGTGTGTGTATGTGTGTGTGTGTGTGTGTATATATATATATATATATATATAGTGTATGTATGTATGTATATATATGTGTGTGTGTGTATATATTCTTTGTTTCTAGCGCAAGAAATTAATGCTGAGGTGATCAAATACCACCAAAAAAGAGCTCTTTTTGTGGGGAAAAAGACATCCATTTTATTTGGGTATAGTGTCGCACGACCGTTCAAATGTCAGTCGAAGTAAAGCAGTACCGTATCGCAAAAAATGGCCTGGTCAGGAAGGGTAGTAAACCTTTCTGAGGTTAGGTGGTTAAGGAATACACCTTTCTTTGACTGATACCAGCTTACACTTTCGGTGGCTGCCTACAGTCACTGACCGCTTCAGGAACCAGTTAGTGGTTGTGATTTCTGTCAGCTAGAACATAGTGATCACATGCAAGTTGATTGATTTTCTCAGCTTGCAGGGGCACCTGCAGCCTATAAATGGCCTTGTCCCTCCTGTATAATTGTATAAAAAAAATTGGTGTGTATGCATTTGCGACACATGGAGATTGTGCGTGTGCACACTATATTACCGAAAGTATTGGGATGCCTGCCTCCACACACATATGAACTTTGATGGCATCCCAGTCTTGGTCTGTAGGGTTCAATATTGAGTTGGCCCACACTCTGCAGCAATAACTGCTTCAACTCTTCTGGGAAAGCTGTCCACCAGGTTTGGGAGCTTGTCTATGGTAATGTTTAACCATTCTTCCAGAAGTGCATTTGAGAGGTCAGGCACTGATGTTGGACAAGAAGGCCTGGCCTGCAGTCTCTGCTCTAATTCATCCAAAGGTGTTCTTTCGTGTTGAGGTCAAGACTCTGTGCAGGCCAGTCAAGTGCCTCCACCTCAAACTCTTATCCTTGTCTTTTATGGACCTTGCTTTGTTCACTGGTATAAATCATTGGGGGGGAGGGGGGATTATGGTGTGGGGTTGTTTTTCTGGGGTTAGGGCTGGGCCTGGCCACTTAGTTCCAGTAATCCAGTAAAGAGAATTCTTAAGGCGTCAACATACCAAGACATTTTGAACAATTTAATGCACACAACTTTGTCGGAATAGTCAAACGTTCCCACACACACCTAAACCTTGTGGACCGCCTTCCTAGAAGAGTTGAAGCTGTTATAGGTGCAAAGGGTGGGCCAACTCATTAATAAAGGCAGGCGCCCCAATACTTTAGGTAATCTTGTGTATATTTACAGTGTCTCTGCCCTTAAGGAGCTTACTATCTAAGGTCCCTAACTCGCGTTCATAGCTAGGGCCAATTTTTTATTTTTTTTCTAAACATTTCGGTGAAATTAGACAGAGGGAGCATTGGATGCCAGTCATCACTTGAAATAGAGCAGATACTTTCTCATCAACCAGCATGGCATGTAGTATTCGCATCTGAACGAGTTCCCCAGAACTTAAGCCAGGAGGGTCAAGCCATGGTGCCCACACAAAGCCAGGAGGGTCAAGCCATGGTGCCCACAACTTCTGTAATTGCCCTGGCAGTCTCTGCTGATCGATATACCTTTTCTCTTTTGTTCATTGATGCACACAGCTCCATATCTTTGAATCTGGGTTATGCTGCTCTCCATAGGAGTAGGACTAGGTGGAAACAAAACTTGACTACGCCCCTGGGGCCGTCCTAGGGGGTATACTTCACATTTCCTGCTCAAGGACTTTAGTTTTCTGCCTAGTCAGGATTAGAACCTGGTTCCCTGCTGCGATCTGCCGTCCTGGCATTTTTTCCCCTTTTTTAAATGGAATTTTTTGTTCCAGTGAGAACTGCAATCAACTGCTGAACTGGGCAACGCACTGGATATCCTAGATCCTTACGGTCTTCCCAGTCTGGCCAGCGAGCGTGGCCCAACTAATGGCTCCATGCTAGATTGGCCGCGATATAGCCCCACTGGAAGGGGGCTGGCTGACGCGTAAAACACCTCACGAGGACACATAGCCCTGGTCGTGATGATGGTCATGGCCAGAGTCACAGCGCACCCCCATTCTAATATGGCGCAGTGGACTGTCGGGAATGGTGCGTGCTCGGTTTCTGTGGTGCTTAGTTTCCCCTCTGCTCTGGGGAAATATTTGGGGTAGATGCGGGTCCTCCCTCGGGTTGGTAGGCCCCTTTTGTGCCCTTCCTTCCCTCATGGTCCCCACCCCCCCCTCACTAGTGTTCCCCTGTACTGGTCGCCCGCACTAACACCCCCCCCCCCCTCGTCGGGGTGCACGGGCTGTTGTGGGTGTGGGGTGTTATGGCGATGGGCTGGAGGGAGGCGGGAGAGCCCTGCCGATGACTCCATTTTTTTGATGCTCCTGCAGCGAATGGCTCACTCTGGTGGCCCCTTGGGGTCAGTATCTTATGCTTTTACTGCACTCCAGCTTCTGCGCAGAATCGAGGCAGGAGGGATTACAGTCATTCTGGTGGCTCCAGACTGGCCTCGTTGGTCTTGGTACACAGGTCTCTTAAAGGTTAGTAGCCGATGTTCCTTGGGTATTCACTCTCGGAGAAGATCTCTTGTCTCAAGGGCCGATCTTCCATCCTGCTTTACTGTTGCTGCCTTAACAGCCTGGCTTTTGAAAGCCAGGTACTGAAGGCTAGAGGGTTGTCGGATTCGGTGATTCCTACTGTTAAAATCTAGAAAACCTACTTCTAGGAAGCTCTGTCTGGAGGGTGTACATTTCTTGGTGTGAGTCTCTGGGAGGGGGGGGGGGTTTGGTGGCTTTTACGTCTGCACAGAGTGTCAGAATTGGCTGCACTGTCCTGTTGGTCACCTTACCTGGTGATTCACAGGGACAAAGTGGTGCTACGTCCCTGTCAGTCATTCATTCCTAATGTCGTCTCACGTTTCCACTTGCATGAAGACACTATGTTGCCTTCCTTGTGCCCTAAGCCGAAACACCCTAAAGAAATTGCTTTACATTCTCTGGATGTGGTTTGGGCAATCGTGGTGTTCCTGGTGGCGATTCCTTGTTCATCCTTACGGATGGCTCTCGTAAGGGGCAGACCGCATGGGCTGTGACCATTTCCAGATGGCTCAGGCAGACAGTGGTGCAGGCCTATTCCATTAAGGGTCAAGATCCTCCTTTCCCTGTTAAGGCGTATTTTACAAGGGTGCTCAGTGCCTCCTGGTCCTTTCGTCATCTGGCGTCAGTGGCAGTGGCAGCTACATATTCTTCTGTTCATACATTCACCAAGTTTTAGAAGGTGGATGTCCCAGCATCTGCAGATGCTGCTTTCGGGCCGAAAGGGTTTGCAGGCCACTGTTGCAGAGGCTCCTGCCTCTTAAGGGTGTATTTAGGGTGGTGAGCTCCTGGTTTAGCCCTTTTTTGGGAATTGTGTGCATTGCTGTGTTTTTTTTTTTTTTTTTTTTTCACCCCTCATGTTGACACTGCTTTGGGGCGTCTCCAAAGTCAAAGATGATATGGAGCTGTGTCCGTCAATGAACAAAAGAGAAAACTGAGTTTTTGTCTTACCGTAAAATCCTTTTCTCTGATGTTCATTGACGGACACAGCACCCACCACTCTGTTGAGTTTGGTTATGTATTCTTCACACACTGCTTGTTACAAACTGAAGTCCTATAGCAGGAAGTGGAATTATACCCCCTAGGACGGCCCTAGGGGGTGTAGTCAAGTTTTATTTTTTTTCCCACCTAGTCCTTCTCCTATGGGAAGCAGCATAATCCAGAGTCAAAGAAGATATGGAGCTGTGTCCATCAATGAACATCAGAGACGAGGATTTCACGGTAAGACAAAAATCCAGTTTTTTGAATAGAGTATCGCTCATACAAGGCACCCAAAGTTTGAGAGATGGCGAGTCAGGGGATTTCCACAATTGCAAAAGTAGTTTGTGGGCTTAAAAAAAAAAAGCTACTTTCATCTCCTCCAGGATCGCCTCCCTAGGAATGACCAGCAGACAGCACCTACGGTTAAGGGGTACTCAACACAATGGGTCAGGGAGCACCCCCGTTTTGTGAAGTTTGTGTGGGTATATTGAGATATCCAGAAGATACAGTTGAGACCTCTCTGGGAGACCTTATGGGAACTAGTAACTACAGATCAAAATGCCTCATCCCACCTATCCCCGGAAAGCCAGCCAATATCCTCTTCCAACATGTTATCCCATAAATAGGATGATCTTTCAGGAAGGCATTCAGGAAGGCATTCAATAATCTATAACATTGAAAAATTAAGCCCTTGGCAGACTCAGCTGATTGAATCAGATTGAGGCTGAAGTTAGTTATTGAATCCAGGTGCCTGTATTCCCTTTAGCTCCAACTGCATGCTTCAGTTGTATGTAGTAGTAGTAGTGCATATAGGCATGTAGGGCAAATTTTTCCTGTAAGGCCGAAAATGGGAGCAAAGTCCCATCTTTGAAAATATGACCAATGCGTCACCCTAAAGTTTGAAACCCTGGCACTGTTGTAGTTTGGCTAGCTCTTCATAAAGTTATTGTGCTATATGGGACCATACTTGGTTAACCCCACCACCTGCTGCAACAGTTTTTGACTATATATGTATGTGTTTGTTTACATGTATGTATTAGAGGTGCACCAAATGAAAAATCCGAAAACACAGAAACCGCAAATGACGTATACAGTAATACCGTGGTTTGCGAGTAACCTGGTTTACAAGTATTTTGAAGACGATCTACATTTTAAAAAAAAAAAATTGTCTTGATATACGAGCAGTTTAGTACAGAATAAGCATACCATTGTATGCCTGTACTGTATATAAAAGATGCTGATTTCTACTGTTTCAGAGAGTCTCCTGCCACTTATGTGACTCCCATCTCTCTGCTCTCCCCGGCGGGTGGGGCTGATCACTCCCACTGACATCCGGGGTGGAGGGAAGGAGAGAAGCATAGTCACACGAGCGCCAGCAGACGCTCTGATACAGTATAAATTGGCATATTTATATACAGTACAGAGGGACACATACAGTGGGGATCGAAAGTTTGGGCACCCCAGGTAAAAATTTGTATTTAATGTGCATAAAGCCAAGGAAAGATGGAAAAAATCTCCAAAAGGCATCAAATTACAGATTAGACATTCTTATAATATGTCAACATAAGTTAGATTTTATTTCCATCATTGACACTTTCAAAATTACAGAAAACAAATAAATGGTGTCTGCAAAAGTTTGGGCACCCTGCAGAATTTATAACGTGCACTGCCCCCTGTGCAAGGCTGAGACCTGCCAGTGTCATGGATTGTTCTCAATCATTGTCTGGGAAGACCAGGTGATGTCAATCTCAAAGGTTTTAAATGCCCAGACTCATCTTACCTTGCCCCAACAATCAGCACCATCATCTTCTAAGCAGTTGTATAGAAAACTGAAAATAGTTGACGCTCACAAAGCTGGAGAAGGCTATAAGAAAGCAAAGCGTTTTCAGATGTCAATATCCTCTGTTCGGAATGTAATTAAGAAATGGCAGTCATCAGGAACAGTGGAAGTTAAAGCAAGATCTGGAAGACCAAGAAAAATATCAGAACAGCTCGCAGGATTGTGAGAAAAACAATTCAAAACTCATGTTTGACTGCACGAGCCCTCCAGAAAGATCTGGCAGACACTGGATTTGTGGTACACTAATACACTATAAAGAGATACTTGTACAAATATGGTCTTCATAAAAGAGTCATCAGAAGAAAACCTCCTACGTCACCACAAAAATCAGCGATTGAACTTTGCAAATGAACATATAGACAAGCCTACAAGCCTGATGCATTTTGGAAACAAGTTCTGTGGACCGATGAGGTTAAAATTTAACTTTTTGGCCGGAATGAGCAAAGGTACGTTTGGAGAAGGGACACAGAATTTAATGAAAACAACCTCTGTCCAACTGTTAAGCATGGAAGTGGATCAATCATGCTTTGGGGTTACATAGTTACATAGTGAGGTTGAAAAAAGACATCAGTCCATCCAGTTCAACCTATGATGTGTGTGTTTGCTTTTAACCGTACATTGTATACCCCTGTATGTTGTGGTCTTTAACCACCTCCCACCCGGCCATAGTATATATACGGCCGGGCGGGAGTCTCGTCCTTCTGAATGGACGTTCCGGAACGTCCTTAATTACTCACTGATCACAGGGGGGGTCTGTGCTGGTAATCAGAACATTGATTACCAGTGCAGCCCTGGGGGGGGAGGGGTGCCCACCCATGACCACCAGGGATGCCCACTATGGCCACCAGGGATGGCAAGCAGGGCTCAGAAAGCCCCCCAGTGCCCTCCCTATCAGTGTTGCCCACCAATGGCATCTATCAGTGCTGCCCACCAGTGCCATTATTGCCATCCACCAGTGCCCATTATTGCCCACCAGTGCTGCCTATCAGTGCCACCCATCAGTGCCGATCATTGCTGCCCAACAGTGCCACTATCAGTGCCGCCCATCAGTGCTGCCTATCAGTGCCCACCAATGCTACATATCAGTGCTATCTATCAGTGCCACATATCAGTGCTGCATATCAGTGCCACCCCATCAGTGTCTCCTCATCAGTGCCTGTCAGTGCGGCATCATCAGTGCTCATCAGTGCAGGAAAAAACATATCTATTTGCAAAATTTTATAACCTAAACAAAAAAACTTTTTTTTTTTTTTCAAACTTTTCAGTCTTTTTTTATTTGTGCACCAAAAAAGAAAAAACCTGACGGTGATTAAATACCACCAAAAGAAAGCTCTATTTGTGGGGAAAAAATGACACAAATATGGTTTAGGTACAGCGTTGCATGACCGCGCAATTGTCATTCAAATTGCAACAGCGCTAAAAGCTGAAAATTGGTCTTGGAAGGAAGGGGGTTTAAGTGCCCTGTATTGAGGTGGTTAAGGTGTCCATCCAATAGTTTTTTGAAACTATCAATGCTCCCCGCTGATACGACTGCTTGTGGAAGAGAATTCCACATCTTACCGCTCTTACAGTGAAGAACCCCTTACGCACTTTAAGGTTAAACCGCCTTTCCTCAAGTTTTAGTGAGTGGCCACGTGTCTTATTGTATCTCCTTTCTCTGAATAGTTTGTTCCTTATGCTAGGGTCACCAGTACAGTATTTGTACATTGATATCATATCCCCCCTCAATCGTCTCTTCTCCAGAGAGAATAGGTTCAGTGCTTGTAGTCTTTCCTCATAGCTGATGTCCTCCATTCCCCTAATTATTTTTGTTGCCCTTCTCTGGACTTTCTCCAGTTCCAGCACATCCTTCCTGAGGACCGGTGCCCAGAACTGGACAGCATACTCCAGATGTGGCCGGACCAGAGTCTTGTAGAGAGGGAGAATAATCTCTTTATTTCTGGAGTGAATCCCCTTTTTTATACAACCCAGTATTCTGTTGGCTTTGCTTGCGGCGGCTTGGCATTGCATGCCACTGCCAAGCCTGTTGTCTACCAGTACCCCCAGGTCCCTTTCCATCCTAGACTCACCCAGAGGTTCCCCCCCCTAGTGAGTAGCTTGCTTTCTGGTTTCTGGCCCCCAAGTGCATTACTTTACCTTTTTCTACATTAAACCTCATCTGCCATGTAGTTGCCCACCCCGTTATTTTGTTCAGGTCTGCTTGCAAGATTTCCACATCCTGCGTAGAAGATATTGGCATGCCTAATTTAGTATCATCTGCAAATACTGAGATTGTACTAGATATCCCCTCCTCCAGATCATTTATGAATAAATTAAACAGGATTGGTCCCAGGACAGAACCCTGGGGGACCCCACTTTCAACACCCGCCCAATCCGAGTACTCCCCATTAATCACCACCCTCTGTACTCTCCCCTGGAGCCAGTTCTCTATCCAGGTACTCGCCTTATGGTCCATACCTACCTTCCTTAGTTTGTACAGTAAGCGTTTGTGGGGAACGGTGTCAAAGGCCTTTGCAAAGTCCAGATACACCACATCCACAGGCTTACCTTTATCTAAGTGGCAGCTCACTTCATCGTAGAAGGTTAATAGATTGGTTTGGCACGAACGATTTTTCATGAATCCATGCTGATTACTACTTATAATACCGTATTCATTACTAAAGTCTTGTATGTGGTCCCTTATCATCCCCTCCAAAATTTTGCAGACTACTGATGTTAGGCTGACCGGCCTATAGTTACCTATATATATCTCGGCCCCTTTTTAAATATTGGTACCACGTTGGCTTTTTTCCAATCAGCTGGCACCATACCCGTCTGTAAACTATCCTTAAAGATCAAGAATAATGGTCTGGCAATCACCTGGCTGAGCTCATTAAGAACCCTTGGGTGCAAGCCATCCGGTCCCGGGGATTTATTTATGTTAAGTTTCTCTAGTTTAGCTCCAAGTCTATCCTCTGTTAGCCATGTCGACACTTCCTGAGGTGTATTATTTAGTTCGGCCTTACAAGCGGGGTTCGTGAAGCCCCCCGATTCCTTTGTGAAGACTGAAGAAAAGAAATTATTTAACACTTCCGCCTTTTCTCTGTCCTCTGTGGCCATTTTTCCTTTATCATCTTTTATGGGGCCAATGTGCTCTGGCCTCGCTTTCCTACTGTTTATATACTTAAAGAACTTCTTGGGGTTCTTTTTACTCTCCTCCGCTATATGTCTCTTGTGTTCTATTTTAGCCGCCCTGATTTCGTCTTTACATTTCTTATTACACTTTGTAGTGCTTAAATGCTGCCAATGACCCCTCAGTCTTGTATTTTTTGAAGGCCTTTTCTTTAGCTCTAATATACATTTTTATGTTGGAGTTTAGCCACCCAGGGTTTAATTTTGCTCTTTTAAATTTATTTCCCTGTGCAATGCACTGGTCAATCCCCTTGTTAAGTATGCTCTTGAAGCACTCCCATTTTTCCTCCGTGTTCTTTGTTCCCAGGGTTCTATCCCATTTGATATTTTCTAGCAGCGAGCGCAGTTTAGGGAAATTGGCTCTTTTGAAATTCAGTGTATTCAGGTTGTATTGCAGCCAGTGGCACAGGGAACATCTCACGAGTAGAAGGAAAAATGGATTCAATAAAATTTCAGCAAATTTTGGATGGTAACTTGATGCCATCTGTGAAAAAGCTGAAGTTAAATAGAGGATGGCTTCTACAAATGGATAATGATCCTAAACGCACCTCAAAATCCACGGATTACATCAAGAGGCGTAAACTGAAGGTTTTGCCATGGCCTTCACAATCTCCTGACCTCAACATAATTGAAAATCTATGGATAGACCTTAAAAGAGCAGTGCGTGACAGGCAGCCCAGAAATCTCAGAACTGGAAGACTTTTGTAAGGAAGAATGGCCAAAGATACCTCAAACAAGAATTGAAAGACTCTTGGCTGGCTACATAAAGCTTTTACAAGCTGTGATACTTGCCAAAGGGGGCAGTACAAGATATTAACTCTGCAGGGTGCCCAAACTTTTGCAGACGCCATTTTTTTGTTTTGTTATTTTGAAAGTGGCAATGATGGAAATAAAATCTTAACTTTTGTTGACATTATAAGAATGTCTAATCTGTAATTTGATGCCTTTTGGAGATTTTTTCATCTTTCCTTGGCTTCTTTATGCACATTAATACAAATTTTTACCTGGGGTGCCCAAACTTTCGATCCCCACTGTAATGTTATTTAACAGAGGGGATGGCATGCTTATACTGTACAGTAATGTACTTTATATATGATAGCAGCATATCTTTAAGCCAATAAATGGTTGTGGAACGAATCATCTGAGTTTCCATTATTTCTTATGTGAAAATTTGCTTTCATATGAGTGTTTTGGATTACAAGCATGCTGCTGGAACTCATTATACTCTGGTATTAAACTCTGTCTCTCTCTCTCTATCTCGCTCTTCCTCTCTAACGCTCTAACGCTCTATCGCTCTTTCTCTCTCTCTCTCTCTCTCTCTGTCTTTCTCGATCTCTCCATCTCTCTATCTCGCTATCTCGATCTCTCTCTCACGTGTTTTCGGCACCAAAATTTTCATTCGGTGCACCTCCAATACATACATATACACAATACACACTATAATTTTATATAGAATTGTAATTTTATATAGAATTGTATCCTATTTGACTTTTTAATTTAAATGAATATGAATTGTTGGCCATTATTGGCACCTTTTTAACGCAAGAAAAGCTCAAGAAAAATGTATCCCTTTAAATTCTATGTATGTCTTCACACTGGTCTGCGTTACGCTTCCATTCTGGTGGTGTAAATTCTGCTTGGTCAATGTGTTAAAAAAAAAAAAAAAAACTCCACTCCCTGTTGAAATGCATTGAAAATGCATCAATAACGCATCCTTATGTTTTGATGCGGTTTTTGAGTCCCATAACCTATGAAAAACACACTATGAACAAAGTTAAATTGTGGTGAAATACAGCATTAACGTTCAAGTTTTATAATTGCAAGCTTATAACAGTCTGTTTATTTTTTAGCGATTGCAATCTAAAGTCTTGAAATTAGTTGATATATCATATGGCGGAGAGAATGGCTTTAACCAAGCAATTGAATTATCAACGGAGGTCCTTTCAAATGTGAAATTTATTCAAGAGAAGAAGCTAATAGGTATGTTTTTTATTTAGTTCTTTCAGTCTATTTTAATCAGGTGTGTATTTGTTCCCCCCCCCCTCTCCTATGTCTTGGTTTGTGATTTGTACTATTGATTTGCCTACATGTTTGGGGAGGTACAGGGTTCGGAAAATAAAACTCAGAGAAAAGGACAGCTCCTTCACTAAATGCCTATTTGTATGTTCGCTGTACTAGCTATCCCAAAAATAGCACATTGCTTATGGGAAAATGTTGATTTGCGCAGTAGCGATTAACCACTAGAGTAAGCACTGTGGTTATGTGATGTAAGGGCCTGTTCTAAAGTTGTTCAGAAAAAAAAAATTTGCATTCTCAAATTTTGGGATGTTATGCAAATGCAAACCTTGCTTAACCACTTTACGGTCAGCCCAACGACTATATACGTCGCTTGTTTGACACTAAATACCGGGGGTATGGCAGCAGATAGCTGCCATAACCCCGGCATTTTTTTAAATGGCGGACAGTTGGCTTTTAGATAATGGTGGTCCCAGCGGTCCCCCCGCCTAGTCCCGGCCGTTTTCCCTGCTTACCGGACCCGCCGGCAGCGGGGATAACTATCCGGTCCCGGCACCTCACAGACAGGAAGTGGCCCCCACTAGACTCTATGGCCTTGACCCCAGATCTCACAATAAAGAGGTCCTGTCATGCCTATTTTTTTATTCCTTTTAATAGGAATAAAAATGATTTTTTTTTTTTTTTTTCTTTTTAACTGTCCAAAAATAAATAAAATGGAGAGAAAAAAAAATCAAAGCGCCCTGTCCCCGTTGGCTCGTGCGCAGAAGCGAATGCATGCACAAGTCCCGCCCACATATGTAAACGGTGTTCAAACAACACATGTGAGGTATCGCTGCGATCGTTGGAGCGAGATCAATAATTTTAGCCCTACGTCTCCTCTGTAACTGTGTAAGCTGGTATCCTGTAGAAATTTAAAAAATGTTGCCTATGGGGATTTTTAAGTACCAATGTTTGTCGCCATTCAGCGAGCGTGCGCAATTTTGAAGCATGACATGTTGGGTATCTATTTACTTGGCGTAACATTATCTTTCACAATATGGAAAAAAAAAATAGGCTAACTTTACCGTTTTCTTATTTTTTAAATCAAAAATATTTTTTTTCCCAAAAAAATTGCGTTTGGAAGACCGCTGCTCAAATACGGTGTGATAAAACATATTGCAACGATCTCCATTTTATTCTCTAGGGTCTCTGCTAAAAAAAATGTTTGGGGGTTCGAAGTAGTTTTCTACCAAAAAAAAATGATTTTGGCTTGTAAACACATAGGCCTGGTCTTAAAGTGGTTAAAGCAGGTCAAATGCACCTGTTCATTTGATTTCAGGAGAGGCTCAAACTGGGGCAATTGACACAGGCTTTTGAAGTGTTTACTAGTGGATAATTCCAGTAAAGCAGTTTTTTCGAGGGCAGTGTCTTTGCTATACATATGATCTCTTTGAAGTCAGGGGTATTCTTTGAACCCTGAAGATTGCAATAATTGTTGCATTAGCAACAACAATTACTTGAAACAATTAGCAACAACAGGTGAAACCTATACCTGCTAAAATATATAGAAAAGTGAGACCTGTAGTCCTCATTATAAATTATGAATAGCATAATTACAGGAAGCATACGTTTCTCTTTCGTTCATTGATGGACACAGCTCCTGTCATTCCATTGGGTTATACTGCCCCCTACAGGGGCTACACCCATGGGCAGTGCCAGGTAGTATAAATGCGCCCCCCCAATTTTTTTTTCCTCCTGGACTTTTTTTCTGTTGAGATCTACTATCCCCTGCCAGACATGGGCTGTACCTGGTGGGGGCTCCTGCCAGGGCACCCCATCCTGCTTGGATCGGTCTGAAAATCTGATATCTATGTTCAAGACTGAAGGAAGCTGCATACTGACGGAAGCCCACAAACAGTGTAGGTTGCGGTTCCGTTACATTGGTGGCAGCGGTCAGATGCTTCCTGCAGTCTGGGACATCCAAACCTCCACCGGCATCCAAGGTCCAGATAGCAGGAGAGGAGAGGTACAGATATCGGCCGCCATGGAAGAGGATGTGAGAGATGCAGATACAGCACAGGGGACCAGTGTCAGAGAAGGTCCTGCTAGGATGGTATGATTCAATCTACTGGAACTCTGGGAGGAAGCGCTAGTCACAGTACGAAGTGTGAATGGTGTTTGCTCTTACGTCCTCTGACAGTCGCCGCCCCTCATATAGTCTTCACCAATGGGTATTGACCTCTTATCCACAGGAGTAAGCTAGGCAGAAAATTTTGTTAAAAACACAAAACTTTGCATAGACACACCTACAGGGGGCTGTCCCTCTGGTCCAATACCCCCGGCTAGCCTCATTCCCAATTCAGTTTGTCTTTTGCCTAGATAGGTATAGGCAGGCTTCCCTGTGCTGGGTCTACATTCTCAGCCTTTTTTCTCTGTTTTATTACATTTTATTTTCTGCTAAGTGTGCTTTTTCTTTGCACTACTAGCTTTATTTGTTCCTGCGCTTAGTTAGTCAGACTTGTGAAGACTATAGCTTTTGCGGAGCTGGGAATCAGACTGGTTGTACTAGAGCCTTACGGAATCCCAGCCCGCCATCGAGCGTTTAGCAGGCTATGCGTATGCCCTGGCCTCGCAAACGACCTGTCCTCGGGGACGAAGCCCGGGAAGTGGCCACTTCGCAAGGATACGCCATGTGTGGCAAACATCCTGTTTTTGGTTGACGGCACCCCCACCATCCGGGGTGGGAGGCTTCCCGTCGCAGCGTGGCACCCACAAAATCGCATGGATCGGTGAGTACCATGCTACCCCCTCTGTCTGTGACCTGGTATGCTGGGGGTGTGTGTGTGGGGCCCTGTCTCCTGGGGATGGCAGTCTATTTAGTCTGTGTGCTTCCCCTCAGGTCTGTCCGTGTAGTCCCTGTGTCTCCCTCACGGTCCCTGCTGGGGCGCGGTCTTACCGGTCATACCGCGCTTTGGGGGGTGTGCAGGGGTCCCTGAGCCCCTTAGGAGTGTGTCACTTTGGGGTACAGACGTAGTTATTGGGGGCCGCCGCGCTGTGACATTCGCGCGGCCGCCATTTTGGATGTGGGCTGTCAGCTCTGGCTTCAGTGAAGGGCAGTCAGCAGCCATTTTCTATGTGTAATTCGCGCCCTTCGGGCGCCATCTTGTGTGTGGCACTGTGTTTTATGCAGGGCTCGGCGGCCATTTTCACCAAGCCTCCCCATTGCTTTCTATTGGCGGCCATTATTGGTTAGATCAGGCCGCTGTTGGGCCTCTAGCGGCGCGACGCTATCTCCTTCATCCTGACGATCCGATCGTGCTGGGAGAGCGTTAACACTTCTGGGGGGATTTTGTGCCGATTTTTTTTGGGGTACTACCTTGCTGGCAGCGTTGTATAGGTGCCTTAGCACTATAGCCTTGTCATTATTGCGGTGTATCGCGGTGGAACCACCGCTGTCGCTTGTCTTAATAGGCCAGCGCCATACACATTTTTTTATCAGTGAGTATGGAGTCCCAGGACAGCAAATTCCCCCCAGCTCTGGTGGAGGGATCAGGTACGCCTGAATCCTCTACAATGGGCCCCTTTACTGTGCACTTGCGACTTTGGCGTCTCAGTGGATCTGTTGATGTCTGAGCGGACCGCTAGAACACGGCCCAGACCGTTTCAGTCTTCTGTCTGAGCTAGATATGGTTTCCATGGACTGTTTGGCCCTTGAAGGGTCTGTCTTCTCATTCAGACGGGGAGAGGTGGTGGAGGACGATGAGGGGGATGATTCCCCCGCTGAGTGGGCCAAAGAAAGAGCTGCTATGTCTGCCCTTTAGTGCTGTTACGCATACGTTACACTTAGAGGATGAGCCCCATCTGCCGGGTAAGCGGTCATATTTTGGGACCCGCAGAAAACCCAGAAAGCGGCTCAGGTATTTCCCTGTCCCGCTGAGTTTCACGAAACGGTGAACGAACAATGGCGCAATTTAAAGCGCACCTTTGTGGTACCTAAGCGGTTTCCGTACCGTTGTCCCTGTGCGTCTCCAACGGATTTGCACTGGATTGTGGCCTCTACGGTGGTCCACACGGTATCCAGATTACACAAGGCCACTGGTGCCCATGGAGGCTTATCTGGTGCTTGGAGACCCGGCGGTTAGGCGGGTGGAATATCTTGCCTGCCACTCCTATGTGGTAGCAGGTTCCTTGCTGAAGCCCATGTTCGCCTCAGTGATGGTCTCTCAGGCTGTGGTGGAGTGGACTAAGGTGCTCAGACGCACCCTTGTGGCTGATTCCGTCCCTCCTGCTACTTTGGAGATGGTGGACCACATTGTCAGGCCTTTTTTTTATGCCTGTGTGATGCGGCCTTGGATGAGGCCCCTTTAGCCTTGCGCTTATTTGCTGTCGCGGTAATAATCCGTCACCTTGTGTGGCTGTAAAGCTGGTCGGCCGACCAGACTTCCAGGGAGACGGTGTCTGAAATCCCTTATGCAGGGAATCGCCTTTTTGGGGATCCCCTGGATGGGTTGTTGAAGGGTCACTTGGTTGTAAAAAGCACTCTGCTGCCCCATGTGTCCAAAGGTAAGTTTTTTTATTTTTTTTTTTTTTTCACACGGTAAACGGGACCCTTCCTTTAAACCTAACCAGGGGTCCTTTCGTGCCTTTCAGGCACATGACATGGGCGATTACTAATTCAGGCCTCTGGTGGCCAGAAGCAGCTTTGGGTGATAGCGCCCACCCTGGCACGGCAGTCCCTTCCGCCATTCAGGACAGATGGGTTCAGGAACTCATTCGGCCGGGGTACAAGATCGAATTTCGATCGCGCCCAGCAGACAGATTCTTTCCCTCAAATCTTCATTTGACCCCAGATCGTTTCTAAGATCTCCAACGGGCGGTTCAGGATCTCCTCGCCCAGGGGGTGATCGTCCTGGTGTTACATCGGGACAGGTTTTTGGGGGTGTTTACTTGAATCTGTTCACGGTGCCCTGAAATGAGGGCAAGGTGTGTCCGATTCTGGAACTACAGTTTCTAAACCGCTTTGTGTGGGTTCAAACATTCCGTATGGAATCCCTCTGATCGGTGGTGGGCTCTCTGAGCCCGGGAGATTCCTGGCTTTTATCATCCTCAAAGATGCGTTTCGACATTGCTCCTTTCTGTTCGTCTCCCTTATCTGGGAGTGGTCCTGGACTCCGCCCATGCGAGAGTTTTCCTGCCAGAGGACATACTCCGGACTCTGCTGAACGAGGTCAGGTCCCTCAGGGACAACGAATCCTCATCACTCAGGACCCGCATGCGGTCCCTAGGGTTGATGGTGTCAGCCTTCGAGGCGGTCCCATTTGCACAGTTCCACACGCGATCTCTGCAAGTGGAGATCCTAGCCAGGTGGGACAGGCATCCTCAGTCATTGGACAGGAGGATATCTTTTGAGTCTCTGGGTCAGAGCGGACCTTCTGTGGTGGCTCCAGTCTGCAGCTCTGATGGAAGGGAAATCCTTCCGGCCGTTGTTTTGAAAGGTGCTCACCACGGTCACCAGCGTGGCGTTCTGGGCAAATTGTCTGCCCAGGGCACTTGGTTGGAGGAGGAATCCTCCCTACCGATACATGCCTGGGACTTGGAACTGAGAATGATTAGACTGTTTGCTCCGTTGGAGGGATCGTCTTCAGGGCCACCCTGTGCGGGTGCAGGTGGACTACACCACTACGGTGGCGTACATCAATCACCAAGGGGGCACTCGGTGTGCCTGGGTGGCCAAGGAAGTGGCCGAAATTTTGCCTTGGACCGAGACGCGGGTCTCGGCGATTTCGGCAGTTCACATTCCGGGTATGGAACACTGGCAGGTCGACTATCGGAGTCGCCAGACCCCAGACCAGGGGGAATGGTCCCTATCCCCGGAGGTTTTTTCCAGATACTGTGTGCGGAGGCGCACCTCCTCTAAACAACTAGGTGGGAAGGCTCGTGGCAAGAACACGCGATCCTCTGGCAGCCGCCTCAAACGTGCTGGGTGGTGCCTTGGAATCAGTATCGCCTGACTTATGCCTCCCCCCCCCCCCGATCCAGTTGTTGTCATGGTTCCTTCGCAGGTAGGTCTCGGAACCGAGGTTGGTGGGGGACCTGGACTGGCCGTGCCAGTCTTGATACGCGGACGTCATGCAAATGGTCGTCGAGCCTCCCTGGCGGCTCCCCTTTACGAGACGATCTGTTGTCTCCGAGGCTGTTCTTCCATCCTGCTTTAGTCGCTGCCCTTGACGGCGTGACTGTTAAACAGCCAGATCTTAAGAGATCGGGGGTCTCTCGTTGGAGGTCACTCCTACCTTGCTTAGAGCTAGGGAGGCCTCATCCGGTAAGATTTATTTTCGTACCTGGTAGGCTTGCTTCGCCTGGTGCGAATCGCGGGGTTTCCATCCTCGCTACTTTTCGGTGGCAAGGGTGTTAGCCTTCCTGCAATCCAGTGTGGACCTACGTCTTGCACTGCCCACTGTTGAGGGTCAGTTATCTGCGCTGGCCATTCTTTCCAGCGCCCTTTGGCGTCATATTCTTTGATCCGCACCTTTATTCAAGGGGTGCGTCATTTGGCCCTCTCGGTGGGCGCCCTTAACCCCTTGGGACTTGAATTTGGGAGCTTCCTCTGCTTGCACTGTCACGGAAAGTTGCCTTTCTGGTGGCGATCACATCTGCTTGCAGTGTGTCGGAGTTGGCGGTCCTATCTTGCCGCTCCCCCTACCTGGTGGTTCATAGGGATGAGGTGGTGGTTTTGCGACCTCATCATTCCTTCTTTCCGAAGGTGGTGTCTGATGTCCATCTCCATGAGGACATTGTTTTGCTTTCGCTGTGTGCGAATCGTATGGAGTTTTGCCTTGCATTCCTTGGATGTTGTCAGGGCGATCAGGGTTACCTGTCTACTGAATCCTTCAGAAGGTTGGATTCTCTTTTTTTTGTCCTTCCTGAGGGTCTCGGAAGGGTATGGCTGCGTCTGCGGCAACCATTCCTGTCTGGTTCAGACGGACGATTATGCAGGCTTATTCGCCTAGGGATCGGGTTCCGCCCTTCCCTGTCACGGCGCACTCTTCGGAGAGGAGGGTGTGTTTTGGGTCTTTCACCATCAGGCGTCGGTGTCCCGGATGTGCAATGCGGCCACCTGCTCGTCCCTGCACACCTTTACAGAGTTTACTAACTTGATGTTTCGGCATCGACCGATGCCTCCTTTGGCTGCAAAGTTCTGGGTGCGGCAGTACTTTGGGGGAGACATGGCGTTTTTAGCCGGTCCCCTCCTGTGGGGGTTTTTTTCCCCCTAGGTTATTTTATCTTCCTGGGTTTGTTCCCTCCTGTTGAGCTTTCCTGTTACCCAGTGGGTTACGTTTCTGGTTTGGATAAGGTTCCTTTATCTGACCTTGGGGGCTTCGTTACCTTGAGATGGTTGCGTTTTCCACCCCTCATGTCTACACTGCTTTGGGACATCCCATTGGTGAAGACTATGAGGGGTGGTGACTGTCAGAGGACGTAAGAGAAAACTGAATTTTTGTAAAATCTTACCGTAAAATTCCTTTCTCGGAGTCCTCTGACAGTCGCCGCCCTCGCCCCTCTTTTGGGGTTCATGGACTATCTACTGCTTGCTACCAAACTGAATTGGGAATGAGGCTAGCTGGGGGTATTGGACCAGAGGGACAGCCCCCTGTAGGTGTGTCTATGCAAAGTTTTTTTTTTTTTTTTTTTTTTTTAACAAAATCTTCTGCCTAGCTTACTCCTGTGGATAAGAGGTCAATACCCATTGAAGACTATATGAGGGGCAGCGACTGTCAGAGGTCTCAGAGAAAGGAATTTTACAAAAATTCAGTTTTTGGTGAGACAACTGCACAAGGAATGGAAAGCGGAGTTAAGCAGGCTGGTCCAGGTGGAGATGCAGTTGAACGAGAGCTACAGAGCCCTCTGCTGGTATGTAACCCAAGTGTGCCCATGGGACAGCGAGCGACAGCCCAACAGTTGGCTTTTGCTACAGCGGCCCGGGGCTGTTATTAGAGAGGCTGGCCAAGCACCCAGGCTTTGGTAGCGATTTGGAGTGGCGGTTGGAGGAAATTAAGGATTACAGAGAAGAGATCCTGAACATCTCGGAAGTGTTCTGGACACTGGAAGATTTGGAGTTTCTGGCTGTTCAGGAGTGGGAGCTGGAGGCTTATTGCCGGGCCTGGGCTCCCCTTGCCTGGGAATATCCAGAAGTACCAGCTGACAGTCCAGAAATCCTGACTGAAGAATCAACAATGTGGCACAGTAATAGTGTGCTTTGCCCACCTGCACCCACGGTTTTGGATGCAGAGTTCTTATGGCGATTGCAGCAAGTGCTGACTCGCCTTGATGAACTGGTTTCTGCACAGGACGAGCTTGGATGGAGGAATGCGTCTGTCCTGCCACTGGATAAAGGTATGTAAAGGTATGGGAGAAGAGGAAGCGATCTTCATTCCCCAACCACGGTCACAGATTCAATTGACTTTCCATCAGAGGATGATATGGATGATAAATCGCCCACCAAAGTGTTGGCACTGGGCCCAAGTGCAACCAGCCCATGCCCTAGACTTTAAGCAATTCCAGAGGCTGGGGATTTAATACTTTTCTGCTGAGGAGGAACATCCCAGTGAGTCTTCAGCAGAAGAGCGGGCATCCAGGCATAGCGCTGCTGACCTCTTCCTGCAACAATTGGTGACCCAGGAAGATGTGTGCAAGGCTACTGACTTTTCAGTTTACTTTCCTGCAGAACAGCTGGCATCAGGGCCTTAACATCACTGAGCGCTACCCAACCTCAACAGCAGCTTCAGCCTCCCTGAGAGAAGAGGCAGCTGACCTTTCTGCTACACCACTGACCAAGAACCTTTCTTCCACAGTCTAGTAAGGGAAAAGAGCCTCGTTTCTCGGCTCACGAGAAGTTTATTCCTCCCTCGGGGTCCACTGACAAGGGTTCAAAACCTTTCAAGTTGTCCTCGGGAGGTTCCAAGCACCCCTAGTTTGGTCAGCTGAGAGCAGAATTCCCTAGACCTGCAGACAAGGCTCCTTCAGCTTGAAGGTGTGCCTTCACCCATGCCTGGGGTGGGGGGGGGGGGACGTCTTCGCTGGTTCCGGGCCTGTGGACCTTCTTGGTGAAGGACAAGTGGGTCCACGAAGTGATACTGTCGAGGTATAAAATAGTTTTGTTGCCCTCCGGAAAGGTTCTTCCCTTCAAATGTGCGTCTGTATTCGGACAGATTGCAAGCTCTCTTTGGGGCAGTGCAAGACCTATTGCTTTAGGTTGTGATGGCTCCAGTATTGGAACGGTTTCAAGGTTTTTATTCAAACCTGTTCACAGTCCCAAAGGAGGAGGAGGGCAAGGTACATCCGATTCTGGACCTCAAAACCCTGAACTGCTTTGTTGCGGGTACAGAAGTTCAGAATGGAGTCCGTTTGCACGGTGGACTTGTTTCTATCGACATCAGGGATGCTTACCGGCACATTCAAATATGTGCCGACACCAGCGCTTCCTCAGCTTTGCTGTAGGAGAGGAGCATTATCAGTTTGTGGCGTTACCCTTTGGTCTCGCCTCCGCTTCTCGGGTCTTCACAAAAGTGTTGGCCCCGGTTCTGGCGTGCTACGTCAGCTGGGTATTGCGGTACTGGGCTACCTGGACAACCTCCTCTTGCGAGCGGAGTCCTCTGCTGCCCTGATAGATGACGTGGAGATCACTATGCAGACCCTGAAAGAGTTTGGTTGGCTTCTAAACAACCAGAAGTCTACCGATTCCCTCCAGAAAATTGGATTATCTGGGTCTGACTCTGGATTCAGCTCGAAACAAGAGTGTTCCTTTCTCTGACTTACTCCAGAAGTTGCACGCTGTGCTTCATCTACTGCTGTCCAGCAGGTGGTCCTCCCTACGGACTTGCATGCATGTGCTGGGCCTAATGGTATCTACCTTTTTTTTCTAGGTGGTTCCGCTTGCAGTTCCATGCGAGGTCCCTTCAAAGGGAGATTCTGGTAAAATGGGACAAGTGTTCAAGTTCTCCTAACACACAGATTCAGCTGAGAAGGGAAACAATGGGGTCCCTGGTCTGGTGGCTTCGCTCTTAGGATTTGCCTCGTCGATGAGCCCCTCTCTCCTTATATTGGACAGTGGTGGCCATAGATGCCAGTCTTTCGGGGTTGGGAGGGGGATCTTTTGGCGTCCCCGCTCAACAGAAAGGTACCAAGGTTTGTGGCAAGGTCGCGGGATATTATGGTGGACCCCGCAGACTCTGGTGGGCCCGTGTAGTCAGTATCGTCTGATCTACATCTTTCAAGCTTCTGCCGCAGCTTCTGCGCAGAATCGAGGGTCTAAGGAATGCCGGTCATTCTAGTGGCCCTGGATTGGCCTTACCGGTCTTGTACGCTGACCTGGTGCAGTTGGTCCTTATCCCTTGGATACTGCCTCTTAGGGAGGATATATTGCCCCGAGGGCTGATCTTCCATCCTGCTTTAGTCTCTGGCTTTGACAGCCTGGCTGTTGAAAGCAATGCGCTGAAGTATAGAGGCTTGCCTGGGTTGGTGGTTCCTACACTGCTGAAGACTAGTAAGTCTACCTTTTAGGAAGGGCTACCATCATACACAGAAAGTGTGAGTCGATTGGTGTTCACCCTCGATCTTTCGGTGGCTCGGATTGTGACCTTCCTTCAACAATAAGGTGTTGAGCAGAAATTGACCTAGAGTACCGTCAAGGGCCAGATGTCTGCCTTGGCGGGGGTTTTTTTTTTTTTTTTCCTTCAGTGACCCCTTGGCCACACAATCCCTGGTGCATACCTTTTTTTTGTTCAAGGGGTTCGCCATCTGACTCCCAACGGTGCGGTCTCCTTTTGCCATTGGATCTGAACTTGGTGCTTTCAGTTCTCAAGCCTCCCTTTGAAAATATTCAGTAGATACCCCCTGCTTACGCTATCCCAGAAGGTGGCCTTTTTGGTGGCAATCACTTCTGCTCGCCAGGTGTCGGAGCTTGCGGGCGTTATCTTGTTGCACCCCCCTACACATGGTGGTCTACAAAGATGAGGTGGTTCTTTGCCCATGTCTAATGTTCCTTCCTAAGGTAGCATCTGATTTCCATTTGAATTAAGACATTGTGTTGCCTTCCCTGTGTCACAGGTCAAAACATCCTAAGGAATTTGCTTTGCATACCCTTAATGTGGTTAGGGCGATTCGGGTGTATTTGGCAGCCACTGAGTCTTTTCAGAGGTCAGACTGACGTTCTATGATCAGACAGGCCAAGAAAAGGGTTGTCTGCTGCTTCTGCGAAAATTTCCAGGTGGCTCAGACAGTGGCTCAGGCCTATTCTCTCAAGGGTCAGATTCCTCTTTTCCCTGTAAACGTGCACTCTACTCGGCCGCTTAGTGCTTCTTGGGCCTTCTGTAATCAGGCGTCACTGGCGCAGCTTTGCAAGGCGACCACTTGGTAGTTGGTGCACACTTTCATTATATTCTACAAAGTGGATGTGTTGAAATCTGCGGATGCTTCCTTTTGGCTGCAGAGTTTCTGGGGGTGTATAGTCTTTAGCTTCTGAGAGCAGAGCCATCTGGAATTGGGAACCCTGTGGTATAGGGTCTAGCTCGTAGCTGCTAGGTGGCCATCACAATGAGTGTTCCTCTGCTGGACAATGTTGCAAGTCTAAGCATCACTCATGTTTTCCTTTAACCTCTTCAGTGCAGGGCACTTTTACCACCTTTCTGCCCAGGCCAATTTTCAGCTTTAAGCACTGTCACTCTTTGACAATTGTGCAGTCATGCAACACTGTACCTAAACTAAATTTCTCTTGCGTCCTCTTGACAGTCGTCACCGCTGCTCTTAATTCATTACGATTGGGTAATAGCTGTGCACTCTAGGAGTAAGCTAGGCAGTTATTAAACAGTTAATAACAGGTTTTTTAACCAGACACTTCTAGGGGCTGTCCTACAGACATTATCCCTCAGCTACTTTATCTAATCAGTTTTCTGCTGCCTAGCTCAGGAGTAGGCTGGGTTTCCCTGGCTGAGACTTGGGTCTCAGCTCTTTTCTTATGTTTTCTCTCTACAAAAGTGTTTTTCTATTAAAAAGATAGCTTTTTATTTTCTCCTTCGCTTAGTCAGACTTTAGAAGACTACAGCGTTTGCAGAGCTGGGCCTCACACTTGTTATAGAACCTTACGGACTACCAGCCTGCCATCGAGCGTTAGCAGGTTATTGGTACGCCCAGACCTCGCAAACGACAGTTTCCCTGGCGTCAAGGATGAGCCTGCGAAGTTGCTGTCTTCACTGGGATGTCTCAACTGCGGTACGCCCGCGTGTTGCTCGCGTCCCCTTCGGCTGACGGCACCCCCACTCAGGGTGGGAGGTTTTCTGTCGCAGAGCGGTGCCCACGTTTGCTGGACCGGTGAGTACCATGGCTGCCCCTCTGTCTCTGAACGATGTTTGTTAAGGTGTGTATGTGGGCCCTCTGTCTGGGGATGACAGTTCAGGTAAGGGTTCTGTGATATCCCCCTCATGGCTGTAGGTGCGGCCCATGTGTGTCCCTTCCCTGTTCCTGCGGGGGCGCTGTCGCGGTTTGACTGCGGTGTGGGGGGGGGGGAGTGCGGGGGTCTCCTACGTCCCAGGGGTGCTTGTGGTGCTCTGTGGGGGCCAGTGCATGGTGTTTTGGGGCAGCAATTAGCGCTAATCAGCGCGGCCGCCGGTTTGCGTGTGGGCAGGCTGTTCTGTCATCCTTTTGGCGCCGATCGGGCGCCATCTTTAGTGTGGGCATGATGTCCTTTGTGGGCAGCAGGCCATTTTCCCAGGGCTTTTCTCCCATAGACTTCTATTGGCAAACATTTTCTTGTGGCTCAGGGCTGGCTTTGCCTCTAGGGGCGTGAGGTCACTTCCTCTTTCTTCCCTTCAGATCCTCAGCAGAGCGATTGAAAAGACAAGAACTCACTGCTCAAGGTGGTGTAATTGCCTGATGACTCACACCGGTGCATGCCCTGGCTTGCCTCTGTGAAAACTTGATAAAGGAAAAGAAATTGGCAGCACTCCAGGTTGAGTCAAAATCCAGATTTATTGACTGGACATCCAAATATGACAATCGTGACAAGGTAGACGCGTTTCACACAGTAATGTGTTTAATCATTACCAAAGCTAGAGCAGAGCGGGCAAGTATAACACACTGTGGGGGGCTTTTTACTGGTTTCTCTGGCCCGGATTCCTGCTAGCACTCATTTTACAGATTCCTGTAGCAAGGGACAAGGTCTCCATTTGCGGTGCAGGTTTGTGGTGGGGGCCGCGGGATTCGCAGATTTTAAAGGGCCAGCGTCTCTTAAATTGTGTATTGTTGTTGTGGAGTCCCAGGATAGCAAATTCCCCACAGACCTGGTGGGTGGTTCAGGTACTCCTGAATCCGCCTCCATAAGTCTCTCTATCTGCTGCACTTGCGACTTTAGCGTCAAAAGTGGATTTGCTGATGTCTGACCGGGTTTCTAAAAAACGGCCTATGCCCTCTGTCTTCTGATTCAGAGCCAGATTTGGTTGCCACGGACAACGTCCCCCCCCCTGAGGGGTGTCTGTCCTCTCAGTTGGATGTGGAGGAGGGGGATTCGTCCTCTGGGTCAGCGCGGGACCGCGTTGCGGTGGACGCGCTTATCAACTCTGTTAAGGAAACGTTAAATTTGGATGATGAGCCGTGTTTCTTTCGGGACCCGCAAAGCCCAAAAATCGGGTCAGGTTTTTCCTTGTCCCGAGGAGTTTCACAAAACAGTGAATGACCAATGGCGCCGTATCAAACATAGGTTTGTGGTGCCCAAGAGATTTCAGTACTGTTATCCTTTTATGGATCTGGTGGATTCTCGCTGGACTGTGGCTCCTGAGGTGGACCACACTATTTCCAGGTTATATAAAGTCACTTTACTGCCCGTGGGCGATTCCCCGGTGTTTAAGGACCCGGCGGATAGGTGGATGGAGACAAGGCCCCCTTAGTCGCACAGCTGTTGGCGGTTGCAATCCGCCGCATTACTTGGTTGAATAGCTGGTCGGCCAACCAGTCTTCCAAAAAAAAAAAGACAGTGACTGACATCCCTTTTGCAGGGAGTCGTCTTTTTGGGGACTTTCTGGATGAACTGATCACAGGGCTCACTGGGGGTATGAGCACTCCTTTGCCACAGGTGGCTAGGGGAAAATCATCCGTCCCGAGCCAGGCGGGGTCCCTCTTTTAAACCAAACCAGGGGTCCTTTCGTAAGCCTGAGACCAGTTCACTTGGTTCGGCGTCACAATCCACCTCTTCATGAAGGGACACCCTCACCTGTACCAGGGGTGAGGGGGAAGTCTGAGTGGTTCCAAGAACCTCGGTTGTACTAGATTCAGGATAGGTGGTGGGTTCATGAGCTGATTCGCTCGGGATGCAAGATCGAGTTTTTGATCCTTCCCTGCAGACAGGTTTTTTCTATCAAACCTCAGGTTGTCGTCAGACCGCTTCGAAGGTCTCCCAGGGGCCGTGCAAGTCATGCAGCCCCCTTAAGTTAATACTTTGTAGCGCCACCTTTTGCTGCGATTACAGCTGTAAGTCGGTTTGGGTATGTCTCTATCAGTTTTGCACATCGAGAGACTGAAATTTTTGCCCATTCCTCCTTGCAAGACAGCTGGAGCTCAGTGAGGTTGGATGGAGAGCGTTTGTGAACAGCAGTTTTCAGTTCTTTCCACAGATTCTCGATTGGATTCAGGTCTGGACTTTGACTTGGCCAT